>NW_017189517.1:37758862-37935353 GCF_001704415.2 Capra hircus | reverse complement strand
ACTTGACACCGCACCGGCTTCCGCGCGTGTGTGCCGCAGCCCCGCCGGCCAGCTACTCCTTTTTGCTAGCAATGGCCCTGAGCAGGAGGCTGCGCGGGGAGGCCGCCCCTCGCCCCGCTGATTGGCCTCGCCAACCGACTCATCATGCTCTTTGTCTCAACCCGCAGAGGTTAAAAGAAAGCGGCGGCTGCTGCGGAGCGCCCAGCGAGTGGCGGGGGACGGCCGCTGCTGCCTTGGGAAACCTAGCTGCCTCGACTCAGCTACCAAAGCTGGGTAAAGAGGCTCCGTCTGGAGGCTCCGAGTTGGTTAGCGGTAGAGGAGGCGTCATCCTTTTTCCCTGCAGGCCACGGCGACCGGAAGGGGGCATCCACCCCTGTCCACGCCGGAGCATTCGCTATCCACCGGCCGAGAACAGGTAAAGAAAAAGGGCGCGATTGCCGTCCCGGAGAGAGGAGGGAAGAGCTCCATCACGATTGGGCGGCTCTCTACCGAATCGCGAGAGCTGAAAGGCAGCCGAAGACACTCCAGCGGCCGGCTGTGCAGAGACGGGAGTGGGTTCCACTGAATGATGCCAAATGGTAGGATTTGCCTAATTGAAGCGAGGACGGTTTTCAGGGGGATAGTTAGGGGGCGGGAAGCAGGGGGGATCACACAGCTGTCTGCCTTGAACCCCCTTTGCATCTCCTGATCCCTTCCTGGTGAGGCATATGTGGTGTGTGTGTCCAACTCCCATTCCCTCTCTCCGTGGCAGGCCACCCAATTCGAATTCGAACTAGATTTCTGTGCGGCTGATTGCGGGGCTGGTAGGACAACGATTTCCTGGAGGGTTCGGGGGTACGTAATAGGGGGTCGGAATTCTCCGTCTGACTACTGTGGAGGGAGGGGTCGAGGGAGCGAGATGAGGGATGAAACTCCTTCTAACTCTTCCCTCCCTGCTTTGCCCTCCGCCATGGCCTGAAGACGGATCTGCAATCTCTCTGGACAGAGGTCAACCTACCTCGGAATCCAGCTTTCTAACGCAAGCTCTTGTTGCAGAAACGGATAATGAAATAAAGGCGTGCACTTGTTTCCAAGCTCATATAGGAATCTGAAAAATAACGGGGGAAACTTTGAGAAGGGGGTGTGATTGAGACCTGAAACCGTCAGTTGCATGGAGATCTTATTGGCTACCACAAATCTGTGAGACTTAGACCACTGCCTTCTATTTTGAGAGCCCAATATGGGCTCTAAGCACTATTTCACTAGAAATTCTAAGCCACTGTTGCCTTTCTTCCTGGAGGATTCTCCGGATAGTTGTAGATCAGAAAAGCACCCTGCTAGCACGGGAACGCCCATTAACTCCTGAAGGTTGTAATTGCCAGTTTCCTGCAGGATATTTTCAGGGCAGTGACCGAATGGAAAATGTACCCACAGGGTGTTCAGGAACATAAAGGAAGCGACTGCAAACTGCTCTACTACCTTACTAACCTTTCCCCCTCTCCTTTTCTTTACAGACCCTACTGAGATACAAGGAAGATGGAGCCCAGGAATGTTGCTTTGGGGATTTCTGCTGCAGATTAGGCTTTTCTAGAAAGACTGAGCATTTTGTTACATTCATATAGATGATCATCGTCAGTCATGGCCAGCATCATTGCACGTGTGGGTAACAACTGGCAGCAGAATACAGCCTTGCCACCCTGGGCCCATTCCATGTTGAGTCCCTGAGGGGAAGGGGAGTCTTGGTCCTTCAAGGGTCAACATGGCAGAAGGAAAGATGAAATTGTTCTCTGGGAGGGTGGTGCCAGCCCAGGAGGAAGAAACCTTTGAAAACTGGCTGATACAAGTCAACGGGGCCCTGCCAGATTGGAATATGTCTGAATAGGAAAAGCTCAAGTGCTTGATGAAAACCCTGAGGGGCCCCACACAGGAGGTGATGCGTTTACTGCAGACAGCCAACAGTGTGGCAAATTTCTTGCATGCCATGAAGTTGGTGTTGGAGAATTCTGAAAGCAGTGTCACTGCCCATGGCAAATTTTTTAACACCTTGCAGGCACAAGGGGAGAAAGCCTCCCTTTATGTGATCCGTTTAGAAGTGCAGCTCCAGAATGCTATTCAGGCGGGGATCATAGCTGAGAAAGATGCAAATCAGACACGCCTGCACCATCTCCTTTTTAGGGGCTGAGCTTAATGGGGACCTGTTCTTCAGGGCTGAAGAATCTTCTCAGGATGTATGCAAATGAGCAGGAGTGCTCCCCAATTGCCTGTAGCTAATCAGGAACGATAAGGGAGGAGAGAGGATTGGAATGATACTTCTATGAAACGTGAAGTGGCCCAAAAGATCTGAGTTAATCATGGAGAGGGCAGTAAGCCCCATGGCATTTCAGGGCCCCCAGTCAAGAGCCATCAGCACTGCTGATTGTGATGTGATAGAAGTAGATGATACCCTTATAATGACTTACATGAGGATGTGATCCTGGTGGAGTCTCAGAACCTTCCACTTACATCCATAGGTGCCCCTCCCCTCAGGGTCAGGGCCAGACTCAGGATCAAATACTGGTCATTGATTCCCTAAACAATTCTCAAGCTCAATCTCCTTCTACCAGTGGTGGTTCTGCATATAAGAATGATGGTCCTAGGGATATACGTAGAGCCAGGAAGAGAAAATATACTGTGGTGAGGAGGGCCACTCAAAGGAAACCCAGTGACAGTAAGAGCAACAAGGCCCAGGTGTTTTGAGGCTGATCATCACCCTGCAAGAGCTGACACATACAAAGAAGGAGACATCAAAAGAGATCCCAGGCAAACACAGTGACCTCTCTGAGCCACAGTAAGGTGCTAGACCCAGCCCTAAGGGAACACTTAACTGTATTCAGAGACTGCTGATGGGGAAAACTAGGGTAGGCTGGGGGAGGCTTCTATGTGCATGAATTAATCCACGAAGTGGCTTTCTTTGGGGAAGAAGAGGTGTTAGATACCAGCAAAATGAAGACGACAGCCTGACCTCTGTCCCTGATTCTCCCTCCATCTGCCTAAGGGTCTATGTGTTGGTCTATTTCCTTGATGATTTTGTCCCTTTTGTGAAAGGAGTACAAGTTATTGTAAACCTTCAAAGGACCGAAGGAAAACTACAAAAACTGAAGTACAAATTACCTGAAACTCCCCACCCTTGGCATAACCGTTGTTCAGTCCTTGATGAATGGCCTTCTAGATATCTCCTATTCCTGTGTACCAAGATAGATATGCTATACAGATAAAAGTGATCAAATATAGCTGTTGTTCTATGCTGTGTATTTTTCACCAAACAATATATGTTGTGGACTTCTATGTCAATTTATAAGCATCAAGTTTTCTGTCTCTTGTGTGAGATTACTTTTAGGAATACAGAAGGAAAATAATAAGAAAACTAAATACAGAAACTATAAATGGGGGAACTCATACTGTGAAGTGGAGTTTTATCAACCTCATTTACAGATGAGGAAAATGTAAGCTGAAAGGAGCTATCTCCCAAAGAGTCCCCTATCAACAACTGACCTATGGCACTGAACTAAATCTGTGTTCCATTGGACTTTACCTGTGGTCCAGGCTTAGACTCTGTGCTCCCAATGCAGGGGGCCTGGGTTTCAATTCCTGGTCAGGGAACTATATCCCATATGCCACAACGAAGAGTTCACATGCCTCAACTAAAAGATCCTGCGGCTGCAACTAAGACCTTGCACAGCCAAATAAATAAAAAAAATATATATATATATTAAAATAATGCCCCAGTGCTTTCTTAGCTAAACATCTTAGAAATCTGATGACAGACAGGGGAGCGGGGCAATAATAGGAAATGGGTATTGTATTTCAGGGGCTCCATTCCTGTTCACTTTGGGAAGGGGTGGTGTTCCCTTCCCTGAGCAGATTCCTTAAATTGCCTACTACTAATGCTTCTGAACAACACCCTGTGGCAACAAGACTACCCTTTGGGTTTGACACTACCCTCTGCCTCCCCCTCAACTGCAGAGAAAGCAGCTGCTCATGAGAGTTCAGTACCAGGAGGCTTGGGACGACTCTGGCTTCACCCTAGCTACATACTAGGGGACGCCAGAAGCCCAAGAACTCCCAGCAACCTCCCTCTGACCCAAGAAATTGAAATCACTGGGGAAAGATGAAAAACCATCTGGATGCCAGGGCATGTGAAAACACAGGGCGACCCTCCCCCACCACGGGGCAGGATGTTTAGCTCCAATCAGGCCTCCCAAAGCCATGGGGAGCCAACATTCTCAGACTCTTATAGGTTTATAGCTTCCATCCATATCCTCTAAATCTGCCCCTTGGAAGGAATCTGCCCCCTATTTATCCAAGATTAAAATATCACTCTCCTTTCTACTCACCTTTTCTCAATTTTACTCCATAATCACTTGTTGACTGATTTACACCAAATTAAGTTTATGTCGTCATAATTTCCTCTTGGGACCAGACAGAGTATAAAGAAAAATAAATAAATGCGCTACACCAACCAATGCCCTCCTTTACAGTGGAGCTTAATTATCCTTCTCTCCCGGGTACAGTAATCTTGGTTGTAGATTTGTGCCATTCAGTACTTTAAATATATCCTGCCATTCCCTCCTGGCCTGTGGAGTTCTGCTAAAAGATCAGCTATTAAGCTTATAGGGTTTCCCTTGTGTGTTACTTGTTGCTTCTACCTTGCTGCTTTTAATATTCTTTCCTTGTGTTTAGTCTTTGCTAGTTTGAATAGTGTGTGTCTTGGCGTGTTTCTCCTTGGGTTTATCCTGTATGGGGCTCTTTGTGCCTCTTGAACTTGATTGACTATTTCCTTTTCTATGTTGGGAAATTTTCAACTATAATCTCTTCAAAAATTGTCTCGTACCCTTTCTTTTTCTCTTCTTCTTCTGGGACCCCTATAAATCGAAAGTTGATACATTTGATATGGTCCCAGAAGTCTCTGAGACTGTCCTCATTTCTTTTTATTATTTTTACTTTATTCTGCTCTTCAGAAGTTATTTCCACCACTTTTGTCTTCCAGCTCACTGAGTCATTCTTCTGCTTCAGATATTGTATTAATTCCTTCCAGAGTATTTTTAATCGCAGTAATTGTGTTGTTTGTATCTGCATGTTTATTCTTTAATTCCTCTAGGCCTTTGTTAATTGATTCTTGCATTTTCTCCATTTTCTTTTCAAGGTTTTTGACCATCTTTACTATCATTATTCTGAATTCTTTTT
Organism: Capra hircus; assembly: GCF_001704415.2. Taxonomy (NCBI): domain Eukaryota; kingdom Metazoa; phylum Chordata; class Mammalia; order Artiodactyla; family Bovidae; genus Capra; species Capra hircus. The sequence goes on along the minus strand of NW_017189517.1, from coordinate 37,930,151 downwards.
CAGGTAGTTTGCCTATTTCCTCTTCATTTGTTTGGACTTATGTGTTTCTAGTTTGTTCCTTCATATGTCTAGTATTTCTCTGCCTTTTCATTATTTTCTTTAACTTATTGGGTTTGGGGTCTCCTTTTCCCAGGCTTCAAGGTTGAATTCTTTCTTCTTTGTGGTTTCTGCCCTCCTAAGATTGGTCCTGTTGTTTGTATAAGCTTCATAGAGAGTGAGATTTGTGCTGAGTTTTTGTTTGTTTGTTTTTCCTCTGATGGGCAAGGCTGAGTGAGGTCGTCATCCTGTCTGCTGATGTTTGGGTTGGTATTTTTGTTTTATTTGTTGTTTAGAAGAGGTGTCCTGCACAAGGTGCTACTGATGGTTGGGTGATGCCAGGTCTTGCATTCCAGTGGTTTCCTTCCAGTGAGTTCTCACTATTTGATACTCCATATGGTAAGCTTTTTTCACAGCTATTTGTAAGGCCTCCACAGACAGCCATTTTGCTTTTTTGCATTTCTTTTCCATGGGGATGGTCTTGATCCCTGTCTCCTGTACAATGTCACAAACCTCATTCCGCAGTTCACCAGACACTCTATCTATCTGATCTAGGCCCATAAATCTATTTCTCACTTCCACTGTATAATCATAAGGAATTTGATTTAGGTCATATCTGAATGGTCTAGCAGTTTTCCCGACTTTCTTCAATTTGAGTCTGAATTTGGCAATAAGGAGTTCATGATCTGAGCCACAGTCAGCTCCTGGTCTTGTTTTTGTTGACTGTATAGAGCTTCTCCATCTTTGGCTGCAAAGAATATAATCAATCTGATTTCGGTGTTGACCATCTGGTGATGTCCATGTGTAGAGTATTCTCTTGTGTTGTTGGAAGAGGGTGTTTGCAATGACCAGTGCATTTTCTTGGCAGAACTCTATTAGTCTTTGCCCTACTTCATTCTGCCTTCCAAGGCCAAATTTGCCTGTTACTCCAGGTGTTTCTTGACTTCCTACTTTTGCATTCCAGTCCCCTATAATGAAAAGGACATCTTTTTTGGGTGTTAGTTCTAAAAGCTCTTGTAGGTCTTCATAGAACCGTTCAACTTCAGCTTCTTCAGCGTTACTAGTTGGGGCATAGACTCGGATTACCGTGATATTGAATGGTTTGCCTTAGAGATGAACAGAGATCATTCTGTCATTTTTGAGATTACATCCAAGTACTGCATTTTGGACTCTTTTGTTGACCATGATGGCTACTCCATTCCTTCTGAGGGATTCCTGCCTGCAGTAGTAGATATAATGGTCATCTGAGTTAAATCACCAATTCCAGTCCATTTTAGTTCACTGATTCCTAGAATGTCAACACTCACTCTTGCCATCTCTTGTTTGACCACTTCCAACTTGCCTTGATTCATGGACCTGACATTTCAGGTTCCTATGCAATATTGCTCTTTACAGCATTGGACCTTGCTTCTATCACCAATCACATCCACAACTGGGTATTGTTTTTGCTTTGGCTCCATCCCTTCTTTCTTTCTGGAGTTATTTCTGCACTGATCTCCAGTAGCATATTGGGCACCTACTGACCTGGGGAGTTCCTCTTTCAGTATCCTATCATTTTGCCTTTTCATACTGTTCATGGGGTTCTCAAGGCAAGAATACTGAAGTGGTTTGCTATTCCTTTCTCCAGTGGACCACATTCTGTCAGAACTCTCCACCATGACTCGCCCGTCTACGAATAGCTGTGAAAAGAAGAGAAGTGAAAAGCAAAGGAGAAAAGGAAAGATATAAGCATCTGAATGCAGAGTTCCAAAGAATAGTAAGAAGAGATAAGAAAGCCTTCTTCAGTGATCAATGCAAAGAAATAGAGGGAAAGAACAGAATGGGAAAGACTAGAGATCTCTTCAAGAAAATTAGAGATACTAAGGGAACATTTCATGCAAAGATGAGCTCGATAAAGGACAGAAGTGGTATGGACCTAACAGAAGCAGAAGATATTAAGAAGAGGTGGCAAGAATACGTGGAAGAACTCTACAAAAAAGACCTTCATGACCCGGATAATCACAATCTAGATAATCACTCCTCTAGAGCCAGACATCCTGGGATGTGAAGTCAAGTGGGCCTTAGAAAGCATAACTACAAACAAAGCTAGTGGAGGTGATGGAATTCCAGTTGAGCTATTTCAAATCCTGAAAGATGATGCTGTGAAAGTGCTGCATTCAATATGCTAGCACATTTCAAAAATTCAGCAGTGGCCACAGGACTGGAAAAGGTCAGTTTTCATTCCAATCCCAAAGAAAGGCAATGCCAAAGAATGCTCAAACTACTGCACAATTGCACTCATCTCACATGCTAGTAAAGTAATGCTCAAAATTCTCCAAGCCAGGCTTCAGCAGTACATGAACCATGAACTTCCTGATATTTAAGCTGGTTTTAGAAAAGGCAGAGGAACCAGAGATCAAATTGCCAACATCTGCTGGATCATCAAAAAAGCAAGAGAGTTCCAGAAAAACATCTATTTCTGCTTTATTGACTATGCCAAAGCCTTTGACTGTGTGCATCACAATAAACTGTGGAAAATTCTGAGAGAGATGGGAATACCAGACCACCTGACCTGCCTCTTGAGAAATCTGTATGCAGGTCAGGAAGCAACAGTTAGAACTGGACATGGAACAACAGACTGGTTCCAAATAGGAAAAGGAGTATGTCAAGGCTGTATATTGTCACCCTGCTTATTTAAGTTCTATGCAGAGTACATCATGAGAAACGCTGGACTGGAAGAAACACAAGCTGGACTCAAGATTGCCGGGAGAAATATCAATAACCTCAGATATGCAGATGACACCACCCTTATGGCAGAAAGTGAAGAGGAACTAAAAGCCCTTTGATGAAAGTGAAAGAGGAGAGTGAAAAAGTTCGCTTAAAGCTCAACATTGAGAAAACGAAGATCATGGCATCCGGTCCCATCACTTCATGGGAAATAGATAGGGAAACAGTGGAAACAGTGACAGACTTTATTTTGGGGGGGGCTCCAAAATCACTGCAGATGGTGACTGCAGCCATGAAATTAAAAGATGCTTACTCCTTGGAAGAAAAGTTATGACCAACCTAGATAGCATACTGAAAAGCAGAGACATTACTTTGCCGACTAAGGTCCGTCTAGTCAAGGCTATGGTTTTTCCAGTAGTCATGTATGGATGTGAGAGGTGGACTGTGAAGAAGGCTGAGCACTGAAGAATTGATGCTTTTGAACTGTGGTGTTGGAGAAGACTCTTGAGAGTCCCTTGGACTGCAAGGAGATCCAACCAGTCCATTCTGTAGGAGATCAACCCTAAGATTTCTTTGGAAGGAATGATGCTAAAGCTGAAACTCCAGTACTTTGGCCACCACATGCGGAGAGTTGGCTCACTGGAAAAGACTCTGATGGTGGGAGGGATTGGGGGCAGGAGGAGAAGGGGATGACAGGGGATGAGATGGCTGGATGGTATCACCGACTCGATGGACGTGAGTCTGGGTGAATTCTGGGAATTGGTGATGGACAGGGAGACCTGGCGTGCTGCGATTCATGGGGTTGCAAAGAGTCGGACACGACTGAGCAACTGAACTGAACTGAGCTGAACTGAATAATATCATATTAGTTACCTGGGCTGATGTACAAAATGCCTGAGATTGGTTTGCTTGAGATACTTAGGGTCTCACATATCTGGAGGTGAGATGACAGCTAGTTTGGGTCCTTCAGAGTGGTATGAAGAAAGCGTCTGTTCCAGTCTTCTCATCTTGCCTTGTCAAAATGGCAAAGAGACCGTTACATTTGTTCAGTTTCCTTCCTATGTGAAAGTCTCTGTGTCCATATTTCCTCTTTTTATATGGCTGTAGGTCATTTTGGATTACAGGACATCCTAATGAATATAGTTGAACTTCATTCGTCCAGGTTAGATTGTATCTCATAAACAATCACATGTCAGGGTTTGGACATCAGCATAGGAATTTTAGGGAGAATGAATGCATCTCACATAAGACATGAATTTTGAGTTATAGGCGGGCATATCTCCTCACTCTTCCATTATATTAAAAGCACGTTGGTGTTTTTCACACATAAACTGTGGTTTGATGCTTACTGGGTGGTGTAGTTATAGTTTCTTTATTCTTCTAACCCATGTAAGCATGGAATATTGATGGAAATTCTTATTAAACTTTTTAATTCTGATAAATCAAAGTTTTCAAATAAGTCAGCAGTGTGATAAACTTGAATTTTCACAACATATATCATTTATTGGTTGTTCCACCATAAATTATTTCAGAATTTAGTAAATTAAAGCAGCAATTATTTATCACTTCTCATGTATTGGTGGGCTGGCTGGATGCTTCTGTTGATCTGTTTGGTGTGAATCAGTATTCTATTTGTAGCTCCCTCTTTTTTTCATGGTTCCTTGTACACTTTATATCACATTGCTTCAAAATTAATAGTGTACATGTAGGACTTTTCTCTGTTTGGTAAAATTGCTGCTTGGTTATAAGCAATGTTTTGTAGATACTCATAACAATAATAAAAAAGAGAATAGTAGTGACTGCTGCTGAGCTCAGTCATGTCCAACTCTTGGAACCCTATGGACTGTAGCCTGTCAAGCTCCTCATTGTATTTTGAATTGAATTTTCCAGGCAAGAATACTAGAGTGGGTTGCCATTTCCTTCTCCAACACTAATGACTACTTAAGGGAAAATAAGGTGACTGCACTCATGTAATTTTCCTCAACTATTTGAAGACTGAATAGTTACATTTACTTTTAAAATGTTTCTCACTTTTTGTCTCGGAAGTGAGGGCAGATACACTTTCAATTCAGTCCTTACAAATGCTTTAAAATATTAATTATCATTTGCGTTAAAAACTGATTATATTCTGTTATGTTTGGTATCTGTTTTTTGCTTGTAAAATAACTTTTTTTTATTTATTTATTTTTAGTCTTTTTTTTTTTTTACTTTATTTTACTTTACAATACTGTATTGGTTTAGCCATATATTGACATGAATCCACCACAGATGTACATGAGTTCCCAATCTTGAACCACCCTTGCACCTCCCACCCTATACCATCTCTCTGGGCCATCCCAGTGCACCAGCCCTAAGCATCGTGTATCCTGCCTCGAACCTAGACTGGCAATTCATTTCTTACCTGATAGTATACATGTTTCAATGCCATTCTCCCAAATCGTCCCACCCTGTCCCTCTCCCACAGAGTCCAAAAGTCTGTTCTATACATCTGTGTCTCTTTTGCTGTCTCGCATACAGGGTTATCATTACCATCTTTCTAAATTCTATATATACGTGTTAGTATACTGTATTGGTGTTTTCCTTTCTGGCTTACTTCACTCTGTATAATCGGCTCCAGTTTCATCCACCTCATTAGAACGGATTCAAATGTATTCCTTTTAATGGCTGAGTAATACTTCATTGTATATATGTACCATAGCTTTCTTATCCATTCGTCTGCTTTTGGACATCTAGGTTGCTTTCATGTTCTGACTATTATAAATAGTGCTGCGATGAACATTGCAGTACATGTGTCTTTTTCAATTCTGGTTTCCTCGGTGTGTGTGCCCAGAAGTGGGATTGCTGGGTCATACAGCAGTTTTATTTCCCGTTTTTCAAGGAATCTACAGGCCAATATCACTGATGAACATAGATGCAAAAATCCTTAACAAAATTCTAGCAATCAGAATCCAACAACACATTAAAAAGATCATACACCATGACCAAGTGGGCTTTATCCCAGGGGTGCAAGGATTCTTCAATATCCACAAATCAATCAATGTAATTCACCACATAAACAAATTGAAAAATAAAAGCCATATGATTATCTCAATAGATGCAGAGAAAGCTTTGACAAAATTCAACATCCATTTATGATAAAAACTCTCCAGAAAGCAGGAATATAAGTAACATACCTCAACATAATAAAAGCTATATATGACAAACCTACAGCAAACATTATCCTCAATGGTGAAAAGTTGAAAGCATTTCCCCTAAAGTCAAGAACAAGACAAGGGTGCCCACTTTCACCGCTACTATTCAACATAATTCTGGAAGATTTTGCCACAGCAATCAAAGCAGAAAAAGAAATAAAAAGAATCCAGATTGGAAAAGAAGAAGTAAAACTCTCACTGTTTGCAGATGATGATCCTCTACATAGAAAACCCTAAACACTCCACCAGAAAATTACTAAAATAAGTTTCAAATTTCCCTATTGGTTAGGATGTTTAAACCTCAAAAGGATGACACTCAGTCAAACAGAGAGACAAATGATGGATAACATACACAAATCAAAACTATTTTTGAGGCCTTGAGAAAAAGGACAGCCCTGTCCTAAAGGGACAAAACAGCAACTCTTTAACATTTCAGAAACCCACAAACTCAAGAGAAAGACATGGGAAAAGCAGGATACTAGAAAGCTTAATCACTCTGAGTGTGTGCCAGTGAAGGGGACCAATTCCTGATCAAAGAGGGCTCTAAAGGCCTTTTTTAAATTTCTTTGGTCCACGGCAGAACTCTGTTCTGCCATTACCTCTCAAAACTCTCTTGGGGCCATTAGACTAAAGATTATGACAGATAAGCCACTGGAATGGGAATATAACTTATATGCTTGAATATCATAAGAATCTTATGAAAATATTTCCAAAACATTGACTTCCAAGGAGACCAGGAAAAGCTATCACCAAAGGACCTGCAGGTAAATACCTCTTTGTAGTACCTCAGGATGTTTTACACACCTGGAACAAAATTTTGGATGAGAATAACTCTTGGTAAAGCTCAAGGATGACTGAAACACAGGAAATCTAATAAAGAGTGAAACAGTGGGGGTTGAAGCTGAAGAGACTAAGGCCAAATAAGCACACAGTAGGTGATCAAGAAGAAAGGGCACCTAGTGAACAATCATAATTTAACAATGGAGTTTGCTGAAATGACAACATTTGGAAAGAACTTTATGTTTAATAATGAAAGATTAGCAAGAACTTGGAGAAAATAGTATTAATAGGATAAATATACCCCATTCAAACCTTGATGATAGTATTTGTATCATAGAACTCATTTTGAAATATAGGCAAGGTCCCAAACACAGTGCTAAAATAAGTGCAGCAAAATGTTCCAGAAGCAAAACATATCCAAAGTGGAGGAAACTGAAGTTACTTTTCTGACCGGTTCAGATCAATCTTTGTTTTTTTCCTGAAGAGTACATCCTCCTGTTTGGGAAAACTGGAAGCCTTTATGGCTTGCACCTCTGTATTGTGAGGATGATGGAAGCATCCAATCAGAACAGCTCAAGTGCCATTTGGGACTGGCTCAGCCAATGAAAAGCCTGCAGCTCCTAAGGCACAACCCTTAACTCAAAGTGGGAACACTGTCCTGGGCTGAAGCAATAGGAGTCTTACTGGCACCTGCAGCCTTTGATATTGATGTAGGCAAGGGATATGGTTCCTGGCCATTGGGCCAAAATGTTATAGTGTGACACAGGATACACCAATCACAGTCTTCTTGGGAGGTTTGGCCTTTGGAGTTTATGGAGTGTATTAGTATGGTTCACTCCCTGTTTGTTTCTTGGCTGCGGTTTAATCGTGGTGGTTTGATGATATGAATACAGAGACTGTCCTGGATATGTCTTTTGTTCCTTGCATCAAAAATGACAAGAAGTTGATTGCTAATATTTCAGGTAAGATTTTTAAATTCTTAGTTGTAAATGGAATTCTTCAGATATTGAATGGTAAGATTTCACCACTCTAACTTTCCAGTACATTTTCTAGTAATAAAATTCAGCTTTTCCCACTTCATGACTGACATCACCTTTTTAACAGTAGAATTGGCTGTCCCTTAAATGTCCAAGAGGAAACACAATAGGAAGCCTAGTCATCGGGAATGAAACCACACTGATGAGTATCATTTCTCAGTTCTTCCAAAGTCTTATTTTTGGTTCAATTTCTTATTTCTACATCAGTTCAGTTCAGTTCAGTCACTCAATCGTGTCCAACTCTTTGTGACCCCATGAATCGCAGCACGCCAGGGCTCCCTGTCCATCACCAACACCCGGAGTTCACTCAAACACATTTCCATCGAGTTGGTAATGCCATCCAGCCATCTCATCCTCTGTTATCCCCTTTTCTTCCTGCCCCCAATCCCTCCCAGCATCAGAGTCTTTTCCAATGAGTCAACTCTTCTCATGAGGTGGCCAAAGTATTGGAGTTTCAGCTTTAGCATCATTCCTTCTAAAGAACACCCAGGGCTGATCTCCTTTAGAATGGACTGTTTGGATCTCCTTGAAGTCCAAGGGACTCTCAAGAGTCTTCTCCAACACCACGGTTCAAAAGCATCAAGGCGCTCAATTTCTTCACAGTCCAACTCTCACATCCATACATGACCACAAGAAAAACCATAGCTTTGACTAGATGGAACTTTGTTGGCAAAGTAATGTCTCTGCTTTCGAGTATGCTATCTAAGTTGGTCATAACTTTCCTTCCAAGGAGTAAGCATCTTTTAATTTCATGGCTGCAATTACCATCTGCAGTGATTTTGGAGCCGCCCAAAATGAAGTCTGACACTGTTTCTACTATCTCCCCATCTATTTGCCATGAAGTGATGGGACCGGATGCCATGATCTTTGTTTTCTGAATGTTGAGCTTTAAGCGAACTTTTTCACTCTCCTCTTTCACTTTCATCAAGAGGCTTTTTAGTTCCTCTTCACTTTCTGCCATAAGGGTGGTGTCATCTGCGTATCTGAGGTGATTGATATTTCTCCTGGCAATCCTGATTCCAGCTTGTGCTTCTTCCAGCCCAGCGTTTCTCATGATGTACTCTGCATGTAAGTTAAATAAGCAGGGTGACAATATACAGCCTTGACATACTCCTTTTCCTATTTGGAACCAGTCTGTTTTTCCAAGTTCAGTTCTAACTGTTGTTTCCTGACCTGCATATAGGTTTCTCAAGAGGCAAGTCAGGTAGTCTGGCATCCCTATCTCTTTCAGAATTCTCCACAGTTTATTGTGATTCACACAGTCAAAGGCTTTGGCATAGTCAATAAAGCAGAAATAGATGTTTTTCTGGAACTCGCTTGGTTTTTCGATGATCCATTGGATGTTGGCAATTTGATCTTAGGTTCCTCTGCCTTTTCTAAAACCAGCTTGAACATCTGGAAGCTCATATGCTGTTGGAGCCTGATGTGGAGAATTTTGAGCATTACTTTACTAGCGTGTGAGATGAGTGCAATTGTGCGGTAGTTTGAGCATTCTTTGGCATTGCCTTTCTTTGGAATTGGAATGAAAACTGACCTTTCCCAGTCCTGTGGCCACTGCTGAGTTTTCCAAATTTGCTGGCATATTGAGTGCAACACTTTCACAGCATCCTCTTTCAGGATTTGACATAGCTCAACTGGAATTCCATCATCTCCACTAGCTTTGTTCGTAGTGATGCTCAAGTAAGGCCCACTTGACTTCATATTCCAGGATGTCTGGCTCTAGGTGAGTGATCACAACACCGTGATTATCTTGGTCATGAAGATCTTTTCTATACAGTTCTGTGTATTCTTGCCACCTCTTCTTAATATCTTCTGCTTCTGTTAGGTCCATGCCATTTCTGTCCTTTATCGAGCCCATCTTTGAATGAAATCTTCCCTTGGTATCTCTAATGTTCTTAAAGAAATCTCTAGTCTGTTGGTGGGAATGCAGACTAGTATAGCCACTATGGAGAACAGTGTGGAGATTCCTTAAAAAACTGGAAATATAACATGGAAGCAACCTAGATGTCCATCAGAAGATGAATGGATAAGAAAGCTGTGGTACACATACACAATGGAGTATTACTCAGCCATTAAAAAGAATAAATTTGAATCAGTTCTAATGAGGTGGATGAAACTGGAGCGAGACAGCAAAAGAGACACAAATGTATAGAACAGTCTTTTGGACTCTGTGGGAGAAGGCGAGGGTGGGATGATCTGAGGGACTAGCATTGAAACATGTGTATTATCATATGTGAAACGGATCACCAGTCCAGGTTCGATGCATGAGACAGGGTGCTCAGGGCTGGTGCATTGGGATGACCCAGAGGGATGGGATGGGGAAGGAGGTGGGAGGGGGGTTCAGGATGGGGAACACATGTACAGCCATGGGTGACTCATGTCAATGTATGGCAAAAACCACTACAATATTGTAAAGTAATTAGCCTCCAGTTAAAACAAATAAATTTTACTCTCTATGCCTGTGTCTCTGTCACTGCCCTGCCAATAGGTTCATCAGTATCATCTTTCTAGATTCCATGTATATGCATTAACATACGGTATTTGTTTTTCTCTGATTTATTTCATAAAGCATACACACTACCACACATAAAACTGACAACCAATGGAGATTCACTCTATGACTCAGGGAGCTCAAACCAGGGCTCCATAACAACCTAGAGGGGTGGGAAAGGATGGGAAGTGGGAGGGTGACTCTAGAGGGAGGGGAAATGTGTACACCTGTGGCTAATTCATGTTGATGTACGGCAGAAATGAAACCAATATTGTAGAGCAATTATTCTTCATAAAAAATAAAATTTTCAAATATTAAAAAATAAAGAAAATGCAATGGTCCTTAAGGTACTCTACTAATAATTATCTCAGAGGAAAAATGTAACTGTTAGTCATTATTTTTGGTTGTAAATGAGAAGACTCAATATCACAAACATGCCAGTTCTTTCTGTATTAATTCATATTTAGGTTAATAAAGGGTAATAAATCAACAGTAAATAAATAAATAAAATTTAAAAAGTAAAATAAATGTATTAACTAAAGAAAAAATAAAACAAACCAGAATGAATTTATAAGGACTGAAATGAAATCATAACTTCTCTCTTCAAATAGAGGGGAACATCAGAAACTTATAAACTGAATAAAATTATTCACTATTGAAATAGTTGAGGAAATTACATGAGAGGAGTGACTTTATTTTTTTCCCTTCAGTGTTCACCAATGTTCTCTTTATTATTATTATATGAGTATGTACACACCATTACTGATTATTAAGCATCAGTTTTAGAATGCAGAGAATTGTCTTATACACTATTAATTTTGAAGCAATGTTATATAAAGTGTACAAGGGCCTATGAAAAACAGAGGGAGCTACAAAAAATCCTGACACTTACTAGACACATCAGCAGAAGCATTCACCTCACACATAAATACATAAGAAATCATAAATAATCGCTCCCTTAATGCACTAAGTTCTGAAGTAATTTATAATGCATCCATCGATAAATGACATGTGATTATCAAAAATTCAATATTTGCCAAATTGCACAGGGATTTGGATACCCTCATTCATCAAAAAATTCTATATAAGTAAGACTTTCCATCAACATTCTACGCTTATATGTTTGAAGAATTAAAAAATTGTAACTATACCACCTAGTAAATATCATACCAGCATTTATCTGTGAAAAAAAATTGGTTTCAATACAATGGAAAATTCAACAGCTATGCCCACCTAAACTCAAAATTCTTGTCTTCTCTGGGTTGAATTCCTTTCCCTAATACATTTGTGCTGATATACTAAACCCTGGTAACTGACATGTAATACTTGTTTATGGAGACAGGATTTATACTGGAGGAATCAAGTTCATTATGATACCCCCTAATCCAAAATGACCTGTATCCACTTAAAAATGGGAAATATGTACACATAAATCTTCATATAGGGAGGAAACTGTGAGCAGATATGGAAGGGTCATTGCCCTCACCCCAAGCCAAGGAGAGAGAACTGGAACAGAGGCTTCCTTCACATCACTCTGAAGGAAGCAAACCAGCTGACATCTTCAGTGGGATTTCTGGCCTCCAAAAGTGTGAGACATTAAGTACGCACTGTTCAATATACCGATTTTTGGCATTTCATACATCAGTTTCAGATAACTAATATGATATTTTAAAATTGCCATGATTAGAAACACACAATGAAGCAAGCAAAGAAAGAAAGGGCCAGAAGATAATTTCTCTTGATACCCTCTATGTTACCAAGAAAATAATCACACCTGATACCCTATGTCTTACCTCTATGTTGTTGTTCAGTCTCTCAGTCATGTCCGGCTCTTTGTGACTTCATGAATTGCAGCATACCAGGCTTCACTGTCCTTCACTATCTTCTGGAGTTTGCTCAAAACCATGTCTGTTGGATTGGTGATGCCATCCAACCATCTCATCCTTTTTTGCTCCCTTCTCCTCCTGCACTCAATCTTTCCCAGCATCAGGGTCTTTTCCAATGACTCAGCTCTTCTAATCGGGTAGCCAAAGTATTGGAGCTTCAGCTTCAGCATACATCCTTCCAATGAATATTCAGGGTTGATTTCCTTAAGGATTGACTGATTTGATCTCCTTGCTGTCCAAGTGACTTGCAAGAATCTTTTCCAAGACCACAGTTCAAAAGCATCAATTCTTCGGCACTCAGCCTTCTTTATGGTCCAGCTGTCACATCCACACAGGACTACTGGTAAAAACAATAGCTTTGACTGGATGGACATTTGCTGTCAAAGTGATGCCTCTGCTTTCTATTACACTGTCTAGCTTTGTCATAGCTTTTCTTCCAAGGAGCATGCAACTTTAAATTTCATGCCTGCAGTCACCATCCGCAGTGATTTTGGAGCTCAAGAAAATAAAGTCTGTCACTATTTTCACTTTTTTCCCCATCTATTTGCCATGAAGTGTTGGGACCAGATGCCATGATCTTAATTTTTAATGTTAAGTTTTAAGGTTGCTTTTTCACTCTCCTCTTTCAACTTAATCAAGAGGCTCTTTAGTTCCTCCTCATTTTGTGCCATTAGGGTGGTGTCATCTGCATATGTCAGGTTGTTGATATTTCCTCAGAAATCTTGATTCCAGCTTGTGCTTCATCCATTCCAGCATTTCGATGATGTTCTCTGCATAGAATTTAAATAAGCAGGGTGACAAAACACTGACTTGATGTACTCATTTCCCAATTTGGAATCACTCCATTGTTCCATATCTGGTTCTAACTCTTGCCTCTTGACCTGCATAAGGCTCCTTAGGAGACAGGTAAGGTGGTATGATGTTTCCATCACTTTAAGTATTTTCCACAGTTTGTTATGCTCCACACAAAGACTTTATTGTATTCAGTGAGGCAGAAGTCAGTGATCTAAAGCAAATCAAAATATTACAAAGGATTGAAATCCCACAGAATGTTCTCTCTCTGCAGATGTACTAAATTAGAAATCAGTTTAAAATAAAAAGTAATAGGATATCCATTTCTTTAAAATTCATCAATACACTTATAGAAAAATGACATAAGTAAAATTCAAATATAATTTTTAAGGGCCAAGAAAAAGCCACAATAGAAAATATATGACCCTTAACATGAACTTCACATTCAAAAGTCTTGAGGTAAAAGGAGATATCTTAAAGTTTATATTAGTAATAATCCTTTTCTAAATTGATGCAAGAGGCTGAAGATATGACCTGATCTGAGTTCATATTTTATCCCCATGATTAAAAAGAAATATGGAACCAAAAAAGAACTGGCAAAATATCACAGTTCCTTCTTCCTTCAGGCTGAATTTCATAGAAAAACTATATCTGTTCAGCCCTGTTCATGCAAACACACTTTCAGTCAACAGCTGTGGCTCACAGCTTGCCAGTTGACCATTGGTTGTACCAGTGGAGACAGGAGATTGAGCAGCTCTCGCTGGACACTCCCTAATGAATGTAAAATTGCAGGCCATGGAAGCTTGTGTTTTAAAGAGGAACTGATTCTCTGCTAAAAAAACATTGATTCAAAACATCTGTATGAATGTTGAATAGAATTTCAGAAACTAGGGAACTAGAAAAGTTGAATCTTTGTGAAAAGTTCATTTTGCCATTCCTGTACTATATATCAATCCCCGTTCATAAAATTACTTGCATGCTTAATGTGGCATATGTGTGATAAGTATAATATAGGTAGTGGACAGGTATATCTGTTTCTTCACTTTATCTATTGCATATCACACATAAAATACTTCTGAAGAATTCCATAATACACTTATGGGAGAATGAGAATAAAATGAGAAATGAAATTACTAGAACAATAATTTAGACATTATAGAACTCTATCATGTCTGACTGACCTAACAAAGCACTAAATCTGGGCTCAAGAAAAGGCTAGAATTCTGCATTTTCTCTAGTTTTCTCTCATCGTTTGGCTGATACTGACATTGTTCACAGGTTTCTACATCCAAATCCAGGAGTACCGAGAATTTTTTTTAATTTTGAAAATTTTTATTTAAGTTTAGCTGAGTTACAATATTATATTAGTTCAGGTTTACAACACAGTGTTCAATAATTTTATATATTACAGTGTTCAATAATTTTATATATTACACTGTTCAAAGTTACTACAAAAATAATTGCTATGTTTCCCTTTGCTCTACAGTATGTTCTTACTAAGAGTTTAAGCAAGTATAGTTTAAAATATGATGAAACACTGAATTCTAATGAAAATCATAGAAAATTACAAAAGATTGAAATCATGTAGTACATTCTCTCTTCAATGTTGTAGTAAGCTAGAAATTAATGGGGTAAAAAGGAATTGTAAAATCACCAACTACACTGAAAGTCACCTACATACCTACAGAAAAACAAAAGAACAGGTCAATGCACCAAGAAACACAATGGATATTAAATTAAATAAATATTATTATAAGCATTAACACTCAAATTGCTAGAGTTAGGAGAAGGAGTCCTCTGAATTCTCTGAGTTGCTGAACATCCTTCTCTTTTTTTGATGCAAGGAACTAGAGACATGTGCCACTACCAGATCGGGATGCCTGTACTTAAACCACCATGGTTAAAAGCAGCCACTTGAACAGAAAATCAACAAGTAAACCATCACAACTCCTTCCTAATCAATCTCCAAGGTGAAAATCGCAGGAAAGCTGTTATTGGCTCATCGCTGGTCCCCCACCACACTTTGGTCCTATCATTTGGCTTACTGAGTTGCCAGTCCCATTGGCTGTTGCTATGGAGACTGTGGCTACAGCTTCTGTCATTCAGTGATCTCATCATTTGGGCAAAACTGCACTTAAGCCAAGACTTTTGCATAAACCCCAAAATGTTACAGGCTGTGAAAAAAAAAAAAAGGAGATAAATCTGAATTAGGTAAAATACTAATTTCAGAAGGTATATTGCTTGATTCCAGAAAATTAGATTTTCAAATTTTAAACGGCAGTAGGGTCCTATTTTATGTTTTTAACTGAATCCAGATTTCAGATATGTTGAAAGTAGGAATGGGTAATTATGATTTTTATATCTGCTGTGTAAATGGATGGTAAGTCATGTCTGACTCTTTGTGACCCTATGGACCACAGCCCACCAGGCTCCTCTGTCCATGTGATTCTCCAGGCAATACTGGAGTGGGTTGCCATGCCCTTCTCCAGGGGATCTTCCAGACCCAGGGACCAAACCTACCTCTCTTACATCTACCTGCATTGGCAGGGAGGTTCTTTACCACTAGTGCCACCTGGGAAGGCATTTATATGTGCTACTACATTTTATAGATTCCCATATTGAACATAAAAATCTCTGAACGATACTCCTAAATACAGGTGAGAGAATGACAATATGAAAGGTCAATGAAACTTTCATGGAAAGAATTTTGACCATAAGGATCCCTAAACTGGCTGACAGAGAAACCATGGATAGAAATGACCTTTTAGGAAAGTGACGAGATGCAATATGGTTTTAAAAAGCTCATGATTTTCCATAGAACAATTGACACTACAGACACATATTGATGAGGTTTATAATGCTTTCCTCAGGGTAGGAATGTTTTAACCATGGACAGTAGAGCACAGGGAGAGAACCCAGAGTGCAAGTGACTGTTCAGTGCTGCAGGTCTTTTCCTGCCGAGTGAGTGGCTCTGAAAAGAGCTTTTGGTTTGCAAAGTTCCAGTGGTCAGGGGTCAGCCTATGTGCCGGAGGTATATTTGATGACCACTTTGGTGGCCTCTGACACGACATGCTTGCCCATCTCCCCAGGCAGCAGCAAGTGCACAGAGGTCTCGATCTCTCTGGAGTGATGGTGCAGCGCTTGTTGTTGCGGGCCAGGTGCCCAGCCTCTTCAGCTATGGGCCCGAACATATCCATCACGAAGGAATTCATGACGTTCACAGCCTCCTGTGAGAGACTCAAGCCCATGTGGACTTGGTTCAGCACCCTGGGGAAATAGCTGGCGAAGCTCTCAATGTTCTTGGGGGGAGGCAACTGTGACGGCCGCTGCGGCTGCAGCCGCGGTGGCCCTTTGGTATCTTCTTTGCCTTCCTTGGCTCCGTTTTGGAGGGCTCGGCTTCGCAGAGCTCAGTTCCTTCTTGCCCAGGTCTTCCTCAGACAGCTTAGACGATGGCTCATCCATTTCAGACTCACCTTCCCCACAGCTCAGAGGGAAGTACAGGGTGGTTTCTGAGGGCTGGTGCCTGGCTTTATAAGCCCAGCCTGCCCTGATGTCACGGCTAGGTCCATATATGATTGGATAAAATGCAAGTCAGGGAGGCCAGTCACTCGGTCATCCCATGTCATGTGTCACTGAATGCCCCTCCCCCATTGGCCCCCTGTGGATCAATCACAGCAGCAATCTTTAAACTTGCTGTGACCTCCACCAGAAACTCTTTGAACCATGTGGCATGTAGGAAAGGGCTTCCCAGGTGGCGCTAGTGTTAAAGATCTTGCCTGCCAAGGCAGGGTATGTAAGAGATGTGAGTTTGATCCCTAGGTTGGGAAGATCACCTGGAGGAAGGCACGGCAACCCACTCCAGTATTCTTGCCTGGAGAATCCATAGACAGAGGAACCTGGCATGCTACCGTCCATAGGGTTGCAAAGAGTTGGATAGGGCTGAAGCGACTTAGCAAGCAGGCCATGTAGGAAAGAGATTAGAGAGTAGAGTTAGTTGCCGAGTTGTGTCCGACTCTGCTATCCCATGGACTGTAGCCTGCAAGGCTTCTCTGTCCATGGGATTTTCCAAGCAAGGATACTGGAGTGGGTTGCCATTTCCTCCTCCAGGGGATCTTCCCAGCCCAGGGATCGAACCCATGTCTCTTACATCTCCTGCATTGGAAGGCAAGTTCTTTACCACTAGTGCCACTTGGGAAGCCACACTCAATAGTGCTTGAGTGTAATTTAAGTAAGGAGTGAAAAGGATGAGTACATGCCATCCTTTTGTGTTGTACAGGCAGGACTCAGAAAATGTTATATACTTCTTCGAAAGGAATGATGCTAAAGCTGAAACTCCAATACTTTGGCCACCTCATGCGAAGAGTTGACTCATTGGAAAAGACTCTAATGCTGGGAGGGACTGGGGGCAGGAGGAGAAGGGGACGACAGAGGATGAGATGGCTGGATGGCATCACAGACTCGATGGACATGACTTTGGGTAGACTTTGGAAGTTGGTGATGGACAGGGAGGCCTGGTGTGCTGCGATTCATGGGGCTGCAAAGAGTCAGACACGACTGAGCGACTGAACTGAACTGAACTGAACTGAACAAATATATAACTAATACTGAAAATAAATGTATCCCAAAATATCCATTTTCCCTTTTTAAATAAACACTGAAATTCTGAGCTTCCTTTTTAATAGTCCATTAATTCAACAGTCCTCTAAACACTGAACTGCATCCCTGCAGTGTTTTTTAGTCACTACTCTAGGGAGTAGTGGAGAAGGCGATGGCACCCCACTCCAGTACTCTTGCCTGGAAAATCCCATGAATGGAGGAGCCTGGTAGGCTGCAGTCCATGGGGTGGCAAAGAGTCTGACACAACTGGGTGACTTCACTTTCACTTTTCACTTTCATGCATTGGAAAAGGAAATGGCAACCCACTCCAGTGTTCTTGCCTGGAGAATCCCAGGGACGGCGGAGCCTGATGGGCTTCCGTCTATGGGGTCACAAAGAGTCGGACACGACTGAAGTGACTTAGCAGCAGCAGCTAGGGAGTGGCCTATTTTCTGAGATAGAAATGCAGACATCATTTTGTTCTCATGGAGGCAGTCGTGCACAGGAGTGTTGAGATGAGGTCTTGAAGGTGGAACCCCATGATGGGATTAGTGACCTTAAAAAAAAAAAACACTAAAAAGTAAGAAGACAGCTGTTAGCAAGCCAAAGAAAAGGCCCTTACAAGCACAAAATCTCCCAACACCTTGATTTTGGACTTCCAGGCTTAAGAGCTGTAAGAAATACATGTTTTATTTAAAGGTCACCCAGTCTATAGAATTTTGTTATAACAGCCTGAGTGAATACAAGTCATTGTAAAAAAAGTTTCAACAATCAAGTACAAATCCTCTTGAAACAAATGTCAAAACAGAAAATCTCAACAAAACAAACAAAACCCAGATGTTATAATTACAACATAGAACTAAATGAAACTTTCAGAACTGAAAAATTTAATCACGGAAACTTTTAAAAACTCAGTGGATGGGGTCAACAGTATAGTGTAAGTGACAGAGGAAAGAATCAGTGAACTTGAGGAATATGAATAGAATTCACCCAAACTGAACAACAGAGAGAAAACAGGCCAAATAATAATAATAATAATAATAATAATAATAAGCTGAACAGAACCTTAGCAATCTGTAGGGAAAAAAAAAAAAAAAAAGGATCATCAGAATCCCAGATGGAGAAAAGAAAGAAGAAAGAGTATCTGAAGAAATAAGGCCTGAAATTTCCCCAAATTTGGTGAAAGGATAAGCCTAAAGATCTAAGAAGAGAAGCAAACCCCAAATAATCAATCCACACCAAGACCCATTATAACTCGATTCCGGAAAACTAAAAATAAAGAAAAAACTTTGAAAGCAACCAAAGGAAAAGGGCAACAATACCTACCATCAGTCTGAATGAAGACAGATTTCTCATCTAAACCTTGGAGAAGTGCCAGAATATTTTTCAAGTGCTGAAAGAAAAGAATTTTAATCCACGAATTCCATACCTTAAGAAACTATCCTTCAGGAATGAAAGAGAGAAAAAAAAGTGATCAGATAAAGAGAAGTTGAGAGAATTTGTCATTAGCATTGGTTAAAGGAAGTTCTTCAAACAGAAAGGTTATTGTATTAGTTTTCTAGGCCTGCCACAACAAAGTATCAGGATTTGGGTGGTTTAAACAACAGAAATGTATTGTCTCACAATCTGGAGACAAGGAGTCTGAAGTCATGGCTTCAGGGGCCCTGCTCCCTCTGAAACCTGGACGGGGGACTCCTCCCTTTGTGCTGCCTGGGTTCTGGTGGTTGACAGCAGTCCTTGGGGTTCCATGACCTGGAGCTAAAGCACTTCCATCTCTGTCTCCCTCATCACAGGTCATTCTCCCCTGGGTTTCTGTGTCTCTTCTCTTCTTGTCAGGACAATGGTCGTACTGGATAAGGGTCTCCTCTATTCCAATATGACCTCACTGGAGCTACTTACAGCTGTAACAACTCCATTTCCAAATCAGGTCACATTCGGAGGTCCTTGGGGTCAGGAATTCAACAGACCTTTGGGGGAGACACAATTTAGTACATAACAAATTACCAAAGAAAAGTTTACAAACTGTAGGTTGCCATTCATATAACCTTCTCAAAATGAGAAAATTATAGAGATGGAGAAGAGATTCATCACTGCTGATGCTTAGAGAGGTGAATTGAGGGACCAGAATACCATGCGTGACTATAAGGTGGTAGGAGGAGGGAGACCTTTGTGATGATGGAAATGTACCTGTCTTGACTGTAGGGGTTTAATGAATCAATATATGTGATAAAATGACAACTACACACACACTATCACCTGGAGGAGGGCACTGCAACCCACTCCAGTATTCTTGCCTGGAGAACACATGGACAGAGGAACCTGGCATGCTACCATCTATAGGGTCGCAAAGAGTTGGACAGGGCTGAAGTGACTTAGCAAGTATGCCATGTAGGAAAAAGAGCATCCATTTGCTTTAGCTGATATATGGCTACTATTTCTGCTTGTGAACTTTCAAAAGATGTACGGAAAGTCACCTAAATTGGAAAAAAAAAAAGAAAAAGAAAGGAAGGAAATAAAACTAGTTTGAGATTCCTGAGAGGGTCTGACTGACCTCCATAACTCAAGTGCTCGCTGCCATCAGTGACTCTGGCCACTTGGAGGCCATTTTACACCACCACAGAATCTTATTTTTCCTTTTCTGAGCCACTGTAGCTTGAGCACTGCTTCCCAGATATCTGTAGTGGTAAAGGACCTGCCTCCCGATGCAGGAGACATAAGAGAGGCAGAGTCGATCCCTGGGTCAGGAAGATCCCCTGGAGGATAAAATGACAACTCACTCCAGTATTCTTGCCTGGACAATCCTACAGACAGAGGAGCCTGGCGGGCTACAGTCCATAGGGTTGCAAACAGTCCAAGTCGACTGAAGCATCTTGGCACACTCAAGCACACAGCTCGAGCAGGAACTCTGATGTGTTCAGAAGACTGCTCCTCAAAATCATAGGACATATATGTGTGAGTCCATGCCCAGTCACTTCAGCCGTGTAAGACTCTTTGCAATCCCATTGACTGTAGCCTGCCAGGCTCTTCAATTCATGGGATTTTCCAGAACTGACCTGCTATTACCTACAGTACTCATCGAAGTCCATGAAAAAAGTAAAAATAGCAAACCCACATCCTCCAAAGATGGAACAGGAATAGAAACGGAGTACTCACAATTTATTAAAAAATACTTCTGTATTTATGGATTTAAACTTAAATATTTAAATTTTAACGTTTTACATTTTGCAGGTGTGCTCAGTCCCTTCAGTCATGTCCAGCTTTTCGGGATTCCATGGACTGTAGCCCACCAGGCTCCTCAGTCTATGAGATTTTCCAGGCAAGAATATTCAAGCGGGTTGTCATTTCCTTCTCCAAGGGATCTTCCCAGCCCATGGACCGAACCCAGGGATCAAACCCTCATCCCTTGCATCTCCTGCATTGGCAGGTGAATTCTTTACCACTAGCACCATCTGGGAAGCCCCCCAAAAGTAGCAAATCACATCAAATTAATCCATAAGTCCAGTAACACTCCAATAAAAAGATTAATATTAACAAGCCCATTTTTTTGTGGAAGTTGAAAATTGATTACAAAACTAGAAAAGGCATATACAGAAAATTGATTTATCCAGGATGTTGCACTGCAAAAGAGTGGAGAAAGGGTGCATAATTGATGGATAAAGAATGATCTTGATCTGGGGGATGGTTTTATTGGGTGTCTTCATTTTGTGAACATTCATCAAGATGTGCAATTAAGATATGGCCTTTTTCTGTATGTGTGTTATACTTACCTGCCTGATAGAAAACTTTCTCACTAGTAGTGTTGCATGTGTACCAAAAGTGGTTCTTTCCTCAAACAGGTTTATTTCAGTTACACTTATTGTAAACCAAATAAGAACGGTTTATAAACCAAACCAACAAAAGAGGAATGCAGTAAAGATTTTTTTGGAATACAGAGAAATTTTGCAAAGTATGTTACAGACCAATAATTAGAATATAAATTATGTAAAGCCACATGAGAAGCAATATTAAGAAGACAAACAAGGGGTTCCCTGGTGGCTCAGTGGTAAAGAATCTGCCTGCAATAGAGGAGACACGATTTCCATGCCTAGTCCAGGAGGATCCCACATGCTGCGGAGCAACTTTGCCACAACTATTAAACCTGTGCTCTAAAGCCTGGGAACTGGAGCCCCTGTGCCCTAGAGCCTGTGCTGCACAACAAGAGAACACAATATAATGAGAAACCCATGGACTGCAACTAGAGAGTAGTCCCTGCTAGCCATTACTAGAGAAAAGGATATGTGCAACAACTAAAACCCAGTGCAGCCCTCCAAATAAGTAAATAAATAAGATAATTTAAAAGAGAAGACAACAGAAAAATGGGTAAAGGACATCAAAAGATAATTCACAGAAGAGGAAAAGAAATATGTTTGTTCAGAAAAATCTATAAAGAGATCACACTCAAGACATAATCTGGGAAAGGCAGGTTCAACACTAGGGAGATGCTCATTTTCATCTGTTAAATTGGTTTAAAAAAATTAAAAATAATTAACTGCAAGAATGTGGGGGAAATGGGTACTCTTCTATAGCTGTGTGTGTAAATTGATGTAATTACTATTTGGCAGTGTCTAGTGAGGTTGAACAGAGAAGGCAATGGCAACCCACTCCAGTACTCTTGCCTGGAAAACCCCATGAGAAGAGGAGCCTGGTAGGCTGCAGTCTAACACGACTGAGCGACTTCACTTTCACTTTTCACTTTCATGTATTGGAAAAGGAAATGACAATCCACTCCAGTGTTCTTGCCTGGAGAATCCCAGGGACAGGGGAGCATGGTGGGCTTCTGTCTATGGGGTCGCACAGAGTCGGACACGACTGAAACGACTTAGCAGTTGCAGCAGTGAGGTTGAATAGGCTTTCCAGGTGCTGGTAATGGTAAAGAACCCACCTGCCAATTCAAGAAGCATAAGAGACACAGATTCAATCCCTGGGTCAGGAAGATCCCCTGGAGGAGGGCGTGGCAACCCATGCCAGTATTCTTGCCTGGAGAATCCTATGGACAGAGGAGCCTGGTGTGCTACAGTCCAAAGAGTCAAATATGACTGAAGCAACTGAGCATGCACACTCAGTGAGGTTGAAGATGCACATACATGTCATTTAGCAATTCCAGCTCTAGAAAACATATTTATAGAGTAATGAAAGGCTATAACAAGAGTATTTGTTGCAGCATTCTTTGTAATAGCAAAAAAGAGAAGCAACTCAAAATGTTTACAAGAATGGCATGCCTAAGGAAACTATTCATAAAATGGCATATTATATACCAGTTAAAATGGATGTATATATGTTATAGATGAACATGGATAAATCTAAAAATCATAATGTTGGGTGAAAAAGTCAAGTTGTGGACAATTACTTGCAGTGTGATATAACTTATTGTAATACAAAAATTATGAGAAAATTCATTTTAAAAACGTCATTTTGTGTACAAATCTAGGTACTTAGAATCAGTGAACAAAACAGATCTCTGCCCTTATGGACTTTAAATCTCAATGGAGGAAGACTGAAATAAATCAATATACACAGCAAGTAAATAAGCTATATATTGTGTTAGAGAATGATGAAAACAGAGCAGGGGAAGGCAGATAGAGTAGGGTTGTGCAAGTTGCAATATGAAATAGGCTAGTTCAGATAGGCTTCACTGAAATGATGAGATCTGAATGTAGCTGAAAGGGTTTAAAGAAATGGATAACATGGAAAAGAGCACTCCTTCTAGAGGGACATTGCAAAGGTTCCATGGCAATAGTGAGCCTGGCATTTTTAAGGGACAGTAAGGAGGCCACAGATTGGACAGAGTAAGTGGGGGAAGAGAGCAGATGGAGTGGTCAGAGATATAATGGAGAACCAGAAAATGTAGGGTTTTGTAGGAATTTTGACTCTCACTCAGTGGAATTCACTATCTTTTTCAGGTTTTGAGCAGAGAAGTACAAGGATTTCATTTATATTAAAAATTATCACAATTTTTGCCCAGAACATACACCACAGTGGATCAAGGATAAAAACAGAGAGATCTGTTAGAAGGCTATTTCAGTTATTCAGGTGAGAAATCATGGCAAATTGGACCTTATATGTAGCGATGGGGATGTGAGAAGGATTGGATTTTGGATACATTGAGGAAGAACCCAAATGATTTCCTGATGAGTTATATGTACAGTGACTTCCCCAGGACTTCCCTGGTGGCTCAGATGGTAAAGTGTCTGCCTACAATGTGGGGCACCCAGGTTCGATCCCTGGGTTGGGAAGATCCTCTAGAGAAGGAAATGGCAACCCACTCCAATACTCTTGCCTGGAAAATCCCATGGACAGAGGAGAGTGGTAGGCTACAGTCCATGGGGTTGCAAAGAGTCAGACACAACTGAGCAACTTCACTATATGTACAGTGGGAGAGAAGATAATGGCAAGATTTCTGCCCTGACTATATGGACTGGGCTTCCCTGGTAGCTCAGCTGGTAAAGAATCTGCCTGCAGTGCAGGAGACTATAGTTCGATTCCTGGGTTGGGAAGATCTGCTGGAGAAGCTTAAGGATACACACTGCTGTATTCTTGGGCTTTCCTGGTGACTCAGCTGGTAAAGAATCCACCTGCAATGTGGGAGACCTGGGTTCGATCCCAGGGTTTGGAAGATCCCCTGGAGAAGGGAAAGGCTACCCACTCTAGTATTCTGTCCTGGAGAGTTCTGTGGGCTGTATAGTCCATGGGGTCACAAAGAGTCAGACACAACTTAGCAAATTTAACACACAGCTGTGATTCTCTCTAACATATGGGCTGATGGAACTGCCATGGGTTGAGATGCAGATGGCTATAGGAGGAGCAGGTTTGGGGGAAAAGATCAGGAATTCAATGTGCAACAGTTTGAGTTTGAGATGTCCATTAGACATCTGAGTGGAGGTGCTGAGTAGGCAGTTGGATATATTAGACTGTATGTTGTGATACAGATCCAATCTACAGACTTGGATTTAAGAGTTATAAGTATAAAAAGTGTTTTACAGTGTTTGAATTGGAAGATATCACCAAGCGAGGGTAGATAGAAATGAGAATAACAGGGACCAAGCCTGGGCAGACTCCTATTTTAAGAGGTTCAGGAGGAGAAGAGGAACCAGTAAAGGTAACTGAGAAGAAGCAGCCAGGGAGGTAAGAGGAAACCAGGAGAACAGGGTCCTGGAAGCCAACTGAAGACAGTAAACTGAGGAGGAGTGACTCATGAGCTGTGCCAAATGCTGTTGATAGGTCCAGTAAGGATTAAGAATTGATCATTGGACTGAACAATGTAGAAGTTAGTCATGACCTTGGGACAGAAATTTCAGTTGAGTGGTGGACGTGAACCCCTGATTGGACTGTGTTCATATGAGAATAGGAAGGAGAAGAAAAAATGGAAACAGTGATTAGAGACAACAATTACAAAGGGGTGAAGGAGTAGTCCAAGTGGATATCTGAGGGAAGAACATTCCTGAAAGATGAAGCTGACATTGAAAAAGCCCTAGGAAACAGTGAGTGTGGCTTGTTTGAGGAACAGCAGAGAGGCCTTGTTGGGGCAGTGAATGAGGTGGAGAGCAGGCAGAGAGCATAGGGGGCTATGGAAGGAAAGTTGCCTGGGCCTCTTTTTGATACCAGTTTGATGTCAGTAGAAAGCCTAGGGGAATATGGTCTTAGATAAGGAATACTGGTTCAATCAACACCTTCAAATATTCATGTTCCAATATTGCACATAGAGATGTATGTTACATACATCTGTGAAAGAAGTTTGCCTTGAGACTTCCCTGGTGCTCCATGGCTGGGACTTCACACTCCCCAGGCAGGGGGCCCAGTCCCTGGTTGGGGAAATTGATCCCATAGGCAACAGCTAAGAGTTCACATGCTGCAGCTACGGATTATGCATGCCTCAACAAAGATCAAAGATCCTGCATGCTGCTACTAAGACTTGGTGCAGCCAAGTAATAAAAATAAACAAATATGTATATTTTAAAGGAAATTTGCCCCAAATAAGAGCAAAGATATAGAATGTTATCAGTTGCTGAAAGTATAATCTATATATGAAACTGTGAAAGTGTTAGTTGCTCAGTCGTATCCAACTTTTTGTGAGTCCATGGACTGTAGCCTACCCAGCTTCCTCTGTCCATGGAATTCTCCAGGCTAGAATATCCGGTTGGGTTGCCATTCTCTTCTCCAGGGGATCTTCCCAATCCAGGGATTGAACCCATGTCTCCTGCCTTACAGGCAGATTCTTCACCATCTGAGCCACCTGGGAAGCCATGTGAAGATAAGAAATAATGGCCTGATGTTTTCCTAATAGAAACGACCTAGCAGAGAGCACAACATTGACAGTGGTGATAAAGGAGTGAAAGACGGTAGTAATATTGTTGAATTGGTGTAAGAGAAAGAGGTCTATAGACCTCCCCAAATTATAATAGGGCTGTATCTGGGTAAACCCATTGTAACTTGAAAATATCATAAGTCAAAAATGCATTAAGACCACAAATAGCCAAAACAATCTTGAGAAAGAAGAATGGAGATGGAGTAATCAACCTTCCTGACTTCAGACTACAAAGCTACAATTATCAAGACAGTATGGTTCTGGCACAAAAACAAAAATATACACCAAGGGAACAGGATACAAAGCCCAGAGATAAACCCACACACCCACCAACACCTTATATTTGACAAAGGAGGCAAGAATATGCAATAGAGAAAAGATAGTCTCATCACAAGTGATGCTGGGAAAACTGCACTGCTATGTGTAGAAGAATGAAATTAGAACATTTCCTAACAGCATACACAAAGATACACTCAAAATGGATTACAAACCTAAATGTAAAACCAGAAACTATAAAACTCTTGGAGGAAAACATAAGCAGAACACTCTTTGACATAAATCACAGCAAGATCCTCTGTGACTCACCTTATAGAGTAATGGAAATAAAAACAAAAATAAACCAATGGGACCTAATTAAACTTAAAAGCTTTTGCCACAGCAAAGGAAACTATAAACAAAGTTTATAGAAAAGGCAACCCTCAGAATGGGAGAAAATAATAGCAAATGAAACAACTGACAAAGGATTAATCTCCAAAATATGCAAGCAGCTCATGAAGCTCAATACCAGAAAACAAACAACCCAATCAAAAAGTGGGCAGAATACCTGAACAGACATTTCTCCAAAGAAAACATACACATACATGGTTAATAAAAACATGAAAAGATGCTCAACATCACTCACTATTCAGTTCAGTTCAGTTCAGTTCAGTCGCTCAGTCGTGTCTGACTGTGACCCCATGAATCACAGCACGCCAGGCCTCCCTGTCCATCACCAGCTCCCGGAGTTCACTCAGACTCACGTCCATCGAGTCAGTGATGCCATCCAGCCATCTCATCCTTGGTCGTCCCCTGCTCCTCCTGTTCCCAATCCCTCCCAGCACCAAAGTCTTTTCCAATGAGTCAACTTTTCACATGAGGTGGCCAATGTACTGGAGGTTCAGCTTTAGCATCATTCCTTCCAAAGAAATCCCAGGGCTGATCTCCTTCAGAATGGACTGGTTGGATCTCCTTGAAGTCCAAGGGACTCTCAAGAGTCTTCTCCAACACCACAGTTCAAAAGCATTAATTCTTCGGCGCTAAGCCTTCTTCACAGTCCAACTCTCACATCCATACATGACTACTGGAAAAACCATAGCCTTGACTAGACGGACCTTAGTCAGCAAAGTAATGTCTCTGCTTTTGAATATGCTATCTAGGTTGGTCATAACTTTCCTTCCAAGGAGTAAGCGTCTTTTAATTTCATAGCTGCAGTCATCATCTGCAGTGATTTTGGAGCCCCCCCAAAATAAAATCTGCCACTGTTTCCACTGTTTCACCATCTATTTCCCATGAAGTGATGGCACTGGATGCCATGATCTTCGTTTTCTGAATGTTGAGCTTTAAGCCACCTTTTTCACTCTCCTCTTTCACTTTCATCAAGAGGCTTTTTAGCTCCTCTTCACTTTCTGCCATAAGGGTGGTGTCATCTGCATATCTGAGGTTATTGATATTTCTCCCGGCAATCTTGAGTCCAGCTTGTGTTTCTTCCAGTCCAGCGTTTCTCATGATGTACTCTGCATATAAGTTAAATAAGCAGGGTGACAATATGCAGCCTTAGAGACATGCAAATCAAAATTACAACGAGGTATCACCTCACAAGGTGAGAATAGCCATCATCAGAAAATCTACAAACAATAAAAGCTAGAGAGGCTGTGGAAAAAAGGGAACACTCTTGCACTGTCCATGGGAATGTAAACTGATGCAGTCACTACAGAGAACAGTATGGAGATTCCTTAAGACACTAGGAATAAGACTACCATATGAGCCAACAATCCCACTACTAGGCATATACCCTTAGAAAACCGTAATTGAAAAAGACACATGTACCCCAGTGTTCACTACAGTACTACTTGCAATAGCTTCCCTGGTAGCTCAGGCAGTTAAGCATCCACATGCAATGCAGGAGACTGGGGTTCAACCCCTGGGTTGGGAAGATCCCCTGAAGAAAGGAATGGCTTCCATATTCTTTGGAAAATTCCATACACAGAGGAGCCTGGCGGACTACAGTCCATGGGCTCACAAGGAGTTGGACAGGAGTGAGTGACTAAAATATTACAATAGTTAGGACATGGAAGCAACCTAGATGTCTATCTATAGATGAATGGATAAAGAAGCTGTAGTACATATATATTAATACAATGGAATATTATTCAGTCACAGAAAGGAGGACATTTGAGTCTATTTAACGAGGTGGATGAACCTAGACCTTATTATACAGAGTGAAGTTAGAAGGAGAAAAAAAATATTTTATGTTAATGCACATATATGGAATCTAGACAGATCATCAGACCAGTCAATCCTTAAGGAAAGAAACCCTGAACACTCATTGGAAGGACTGATACTGAAGCTGAAACTCCAATACTTTGGCCACCTGATGTGAAGAACTGACTCATTTGAAAAGACCCTGATGCTGGGGAAGATTGAAGGTGGGAGGAGAAGGGGACAACAGAGGATGAGATGGTCGGATGGCTTCACCGACTCAATAGCCATGAGTTTGAGTAAGCTCCCAGAGTTGGTGATGGACAGGAAGGCCTGGCATGCTGCAGTCATTGGGGTTGCTCAGCCTTCTTTATAGTCCAACTCTCACATCCATACATGACTACTGGAAAAGCCATAGCTTTGACTAGACAGAACTTTGTTGGCAAAGTAATGTCTCTGCTTTTTAATATGCTGTCCAGCTTGGTCATAGCTTTACTTCCAAGAAACAATCGTCTTTTATCTCATGGTTGTAGTCACCATCTGCAGTGATTTGGAGCCCCCCACCAAGAAAAGTCCCTCACTGTTCCCACTGTTTCCCCCATCTATTTGCTGTGAAGTGATGGGACCAGATGCCATGATCTTCGTTGTCTGAATTTTGAGTTTTAAATCAACTTTCTCACTCTCCTCTGTCACTTTCACCTAGAGGCTCTTTAGTTCCTCTTTGCTTTCTGCCATGAGGGTGGTATCATCCGCATATCTGAGGTTATTGATATTTCTCCTGGCAATCTTGATTCCAGGTTGTGCTTCATCCACACCAGCGTTTCTCATGATGTACTCTGCATATAAGTTATATAAGCAGGGTGACAACCTACAGCCTTGATGTACTCCTTTCCCAATTTGGAACTAGTCTGTTGTTTCATGTCCAGTTCTAACTGTTCCTTCATGACCTGCACACAGATCTCTCAAGAGACAGGTCAGGTGGTTTGGTATTCCCATCTCTTTCAGAATTTTCCACAGTTTCTTGTGATCCACACAGTCAAAAGCTTTGGCATAGTTGATAAAACAGAAATAGATGTTTTTCTGGAACTTTCTTGCTTTTTTGATGATCCAGCGGATGTTGGCAATTTGATCTCTGATTCCTCTGCCTTTTCTAAATCCAACTTGAATATCTAGAAGTTCAAGGTCCATGTACCATTGAAGCCTGGATTGCAGAATTTTGAGCATTACTTTACTAGCATGTGAGATGAGTGCAATTGTGGCGGTAGTTTGAGCATTCTTTGGCGTTGCCTTTCTTTGGGATTGGAATGAAAACTGATCTTTCCAGTCCTGTGGCCACTGCTGAGTTTTCCAAATTTGCTGGCATATTGAGTGCAGCACTTTCACAGCATCATCTTTAAGGATTGAAATAGCTCAACTGGAATTCCATCACCTCCACTAGTTTTTGTTCGTAGTGATGTTTGCTAAGGCCCCCCTGACTTCACATTCCAGGATGTCTGGCTCTAGGTGAGTGATCAAGCCATCATGATTTCCTAGGTCATGAAGAGCCTTTTTTATAGTTCTTCTGTGTATTCTTGCCACCTCTTCTTAATGTCTTGTGATTCTGTTAGGTCTATACCATTTTTGTCCTTTATTTTTGCCCATCTTTGCATGAAATGTTCCCTTGGTATCTCTAGTTTTCTTGAAGAGATAGCTAGTCTTTCCCATTCTATTGTTTTCCTCTATATCTTTGCACTGATCACCAAGGAAGGCTTTCTTGACTCTCCTTGCTATTCCTTGAACTCTGCATTCAAATAGGTATATCTTTCCTTGTCTCCTTTGTGTTTCACTTTTCTTTTCACAGCTATTTGTAAGGCCTACTCAAACAGCCATTTTGTTTTCTTGCATTCTTTTTCTTGAGGATGGTCTTGATTCCTGTCTCCTGTACAATGTCACGTATCCCTGACCATAGTTGTTCAGGCACTTTGTCTATCAGATCTAATCCATTGAATCTATTTGTCACTTTCACCATATAATCATAAGGGATTTGATTTAGGTCATAACTGGAGGGTCTAATAGTTTTCCTACTTTCTTCAATATAAGTCTGAATTTGACAATAAAGAGTTCATGATCTGAGCCACAGTCAGCTCCTGGTCTTGCTTTTGCAGACTGTATAGATGGAATTCCAGTTGAGCTATTTCAAATCCTGAAAGATGATGCTGTGAAAGTGCTATACTCAATATGCCAGCAAATTTGGAAAAACTCAGCAGTAGCCATAGGACTGGAAAAGGTCAGTTTTCGTCCAATTCCAAAGAAAGGCAATGCCAAAGAATGCTCAAACTATTGCACAATTGCACTCATCTCACATGCTAGTAAAGTAATGCTCACAATTCTCCAAGTCAGGCTTCAACAATGCGTGAATGGTGAACATCCAGATGTTCAAGCTGGTTTTAGAAAAGGCAGAGGAACCAGAGATCAAATCGCCAATATCAGCTGAATCATCGAAACAGCAAGAGAGTTCCAGAAAAATATCTATTTCTGCTTTATTGACTATGCCAAAGTCTTTGACTGTGTGGATCACAATGAATTATGGAAAATTCTGAAAGAGATGGGAATACCAGACCACCTGACCTGCCTCCTGAGAAACCCATATGCAGGTCAGAAAGCAACAGTTAGAACTGGACATGGAACAACAGACTGGTTCCAAATAGGAAAAGGAGTACATCAAGGCCGTATATTGTCACCCTGCTTATTTAACTTATATGCAGAGTACATGATGAGAAATGCTGGACTGGAAGAAGCACAAACTGGAATCAATATTGCTGGGAGAAATATCAATAACCTCAGATATGCAGATGACACCACTCTTATGGCAGAAAGTGAAGAGGAGCTAAAAAGGCTTGATGAAAGAAAGAGGAGAGTGAAAAAGGTGGCTTAAAGCTCAACATTCAGAAAATGAAGATCATGGCATCCAGTGCCATCACGTCGTGGCAAATAGATGGGGAAACAGTGGAAACAGTGAAAGACTTTATTTTTGGGGCTCCAAAATCACTGCGGATGGTGATTGCAGCCATGAAAATTAAAAGATGCTTACTCCTTGGAAGGAAAGTTATGACCCACCTAGATAGCATATTCAAAAGCAGAGACATTACTTTGCCAACAAAGTCCGTCTAGTCAAGGCTATGGTTTTTCCAGTAGTCGTGCATGGATGTGAGAGTTGGACTGTGAAGAAGGCTGAGCACCGAAGAATTGATGCTTTTGAACTGTGGTGTTGGAGAAGACTCTTGAGAGTCCCTTGGACTGCAAGGAGATCCAACCAGTCCATTCTGAAGGAGATCAGCCCTGGGATTTCTTTGGAAGGGATGATGCTAAAGCTGAACCTCCAGTACTTTGGCCACCTCATGTGAAGAGTTGACTCATTGGAAAAGACTCTGACGCTGGGAGGGATTGGGAACAGGAGGAGAAGGGGACGACCCAGGATGAGATGGCTGGATGGCATCACCAACTCGATGGACGTGAGTGTGAGTGATCTCCAGGAGTTGGTGATGGACAGGGAGGCCTGGCGTGCTGCGATTCATGGGGTCGCAAATAGTCAGACATGAGTGAGCGACTGAACTGAACTGAACTGAACTAATAGAGCTTCTCCATCTTTGGCTGCAAAGAATATAATCAGTCTGATTTTCGGTGTTGACCATCTGGTGCTTTCCATGTGTAGAGTCTTCTCTTGTGTTTTTGGAAGGGATGTTTGCTATGACCAGTGCAGTCTCTTTGCCAACTCTATTAGCCTTTGCCTGCTTCATGCTGCACTTCAAGGCCAAATTTGCCTGTTACTCCAGGTATTTCTTGACTTCCTACTATTGCATTCCAGTCCCCTATAACGAAAAGGACATCTTTTTTGGATGTTAGAGATCCAAATAAGTTGCACTTGTCCTGAGCCCAGGAAGGTTTGGAGGGTAGGGCAGATTGGAGCATGCAAAATTGACAGTGATGCCAACAGGGTACTTAGTATCTTATCTGGGGAAAAGGATTGGGGGTTTAGTGATTTTGGTTTAGTTAAGCTAAACTTTCCTTAACACTAACAGCTAAAATATCAAGGCAGTGTCCAGGACTTTATCAACTCTCGTGTTGCTGAAGCAACAAGCAAGACAAGCCACAAAGTCCGTGGGCTTCCCATGATTGAGCCTCCATTGACATAGCATCTGCTCCCAGGCATGGACATTAACAGCAGGGACCTGGTGCAATTCATCAATTAGGCCTGCATACAAGACTTGGAAAAAACTCATTAAGGAATGTTAAAAATGAGAGACAATTCAATGTGCCAAAGTCTGGACTAGGCTTGGCTCAC
Organism: Capra hircus; assembly: GCF_001704415.2. Taxonomy (NCBI): domain Eukaryota; kingdom Metazoa; phylum Chordata; class Mammalia; order Artiodactyla; family Bovidae; genus Capra; species Capra hircus. Next base: position 37,897,517 of record NW_017189517.1, on the reverse strand, counting down.
TAAGGATTAACTGAGGGAGGTGAGCTGTTTACTTTCCTAACAGAGTTTAGCAATAAGGAAATAGCTTCTGCTGTGGCAGTGTAAAATCTCAATGGCAGATTTGCATGATGGGTGTTTTCTAGTATGACATTAACTGTTCAGTATACTAAAGCCATCTCTTTTTTTCCCTCTGATTGAAGGTTTGGTTTCAAAACCGAAGGGCCAAATGGAGAAGATACCAGAGGGCACTGATGTTTAGAAATGTGCACCCTATTGCCTTCGGCCACCCTATGGGGGTAATCTTTAATGGGCCCTATCATGTATTCCCTGCTAGGCAGCCTGCATGGAGATACATTCCTGCAGTGCCACGTCCAGGCCTGCCCCCTGGGCTGCCCCCACCACCTGTGCTACCTCCACCTCTGCCACCCAGGCCATGGAGGATGCCTTTGCCATACCCGGTACCTATGCCTCACTTTGGTCTGGCCCCTGTAGGAGTGGCATGGGCACCTGTCATCAACGGTCATTTTATAGGCCCCTATTTCTGAATATGTTATTCAGACAGTTTTCCACAGGGTGTTTCTGCTACATATACATTGTGCACAACAAATAAAAAACCTGTTAAAATAACTGCGTAAATGTGTAAAATGAGTGCCAGTTATTTTGGGAGGGCACATGGTGTTTCCAATAAAGAGACAAATTAGGAATATATTGATTGTGTCAAATGGGCTAAGTGGGTGTGTGTATGAGAGTTGCTGCTGCTGCTGCTGCTAAGTCACTTCAGTCGTGTCTGAGTCTGTGCGACCCCATAGAGGGCAGCCCACCAGGCTCCCCTGTCCCTGGGATTCTCCAGGCAAGAACACTGGAGTGGGTTGCCATTTCCTTCTCAAAGTGAAAAAGTGAAGTCACTCAGTCATGTCCGACTCTTAGCGACCCCATGGACTGTAGCCCACCAGGCTCGTCCATCCATGGGATTTTCCAGGCAAGAGTACTGGAGTGAGGTGCTATTGCCTTCTCCAATGGGAATTGCTAAGGCAATGCAATTCAAAGAGAAGGTCAAAGATGCTTCCTTCCATAATGTAATGGGTCTGAGTCACTATAATAGGTTGTGCACATCAGAGTCCTCCCAGTGCCTGTAGCAGGTTTACGCTGACCACATGTTCTCCCCACAACCCCATCTGCACCCTTCCCCTTTGGGAGCGTGTACATATGCAAGATGGGGAGGTATGAGCCGTTAGTGAGGTACAGTGTGTTTTCAGATGGGGACATATTCTATTCAAGGAGCTCAATAGCCATGGACAGAGGAGCCTGGCAGGCTACAGTCCATGAGTCACAGAGTAAGACATGACTGAGCACACACATGATGGAATGGGAACATTCTGGTTCTAAGACACAAGAGGGGGCTCCATTAAGATCAAAAAAGGGCTCTTGTTTTCTCACACTTGCTCCCAGCCTGAACAAGTCTATTATTGTAGCATCCTCAGCTCAGAGGCAGACGATCACACTTTTTATTTTGTTACACCCGACATCCAAGAGATGGGCCCTTGAATAGTGCTCCACAATAGGCACTCATTATAAAGAGCCCGCCAGGCTCCTCTGTCTATGGAATTCTCCAGGCAAGAATACTGGAGTGGTTTGCCATGCCCTCCTCCAGGGGATCTTCCCAACCCAGGGATTGAACCCGTGTCTCTTGCATCTCCTGCATTGGCAGGCAGATTCTTTACCACTATGCCTCCTGGAAGCCCTAAAAAGAAGCAGACTTTCGCTTTGCTCATAATGTCTTCATGTAAAACTGCCAAGTGAAAAAAGAAAAAAATGGGAGGTGGGGAAAGGAGGCCAGGTCCATTATTTTTGTTTATTTTTGTCTTAGAATCCGCTTTTTATTGTAGAAATCAGCTTTAGCAGGGACTTCCCCAGTGGGCCAGTGGCTCCCAATGGAGTGACTCCACATTCCCAATGTAAGGGGTCCAGGTTCGATCCCTGTTCTGGGAACTAGATCCCACATGCCACAACTAAAGATTCCACATGCAGCAACTAAGATCTGACACAGCCAAATAAATACTTAAGAAACAATTATTTTTTAAAAAGCTTTAGCAATTTTCATAAACAGTAAAAGGATGCTAAGATGTGAACATTAAAGACTGTCACATCTTTTGGAAATAATCAGAGACATGCATACACCATTCTGCTCTGAAAAGAAAAATATCCACGGACAAAATATTTCTTGGACATTTTTTATAAGTTACCTGATGTTTAACATCATAACTCTATCCTAAGCACTGTTTTGCTTCTTTTTTTGCAGGCCCACTATTTTTAAAAAAAATACTTTCTTTTCAGTTGAAGTTATGCTTCTGATCAAGTTCTCCTAAAGTACAGTGACTTTATGAATAGTCAAGCTGTAAAATGACTTCAGTGACTTCAGACAGGAGTGTCACAGTGACAGGAGAATTTCACGGGGTGGGTGGGTTGGGGAGAAGAGGTCTATCAAAGCTGAGTTTCCCAGTTGTTACATGTTCTAGTTTGGAGGGAGACTTTATTTTCCAGGAAAAGCATATGACTTTCATAGTGTTGTCCAATACTTTTCTTTCCTTTCTTCCTTCCCTTCATAGATACGGATATCAAACATCAGTAAAGGGGTTGTATTAAATGTGGGACTCCTGCAGCAAGCATGTCATCGCTACTGTAGAGGCCCCAGTCCCTGTTTGGAGTGAGGGACATCCAGGATGTGACAGTGCATGCCCATTGCCATCTTCACCCAATGATTTTGAAATAACCATCTTCATTTCTCATTTTTGCCCCCCTTTCCTTCTTGTTCAGAGGTTAAAGCGTCTGCCTGCAATGCAGGAGACCTGGGTTCGATCCCTGGGTCGGGAAGATCCCCTGGAGAAGGAAATGGCAACCCACTCCAGTATTCTTGCCTGGAGAATCTCATGGATGGAGGAGATTGGTGGGCTACAGTCCACAGGGTCGCAAAGAGTCAGACACGACTGAGTGACTTCACTCCTCCTCCTTATTAAACAACAGGTTCCTCAATGCTTTAAGTCCTCTTGGAACTACAGGGTCTGTAAAAATCAAAGCTCCAGGACCCCATACAACCTTGCCATCTCAAGACTCAAATAGTACCCAGGGTACAAATCCTACAGTTCACTCTCAGATCCAGTCTGACAAACAGACAGGACATTTTTTTCATCTCAGTCTGCCTCAAAGAAGCAAAAAAGTAAATACCCTTTCCCATAAGCGGAGGTCTTCAAAAGACAAATATACCATTAAAAAAAAAACATATATATATTTCTTCTAGGTGCCAGATGATTTAAAGAAGAATGGTGGGATGGGGGCAGAGGAATATGCAAAATGTTTCTGGGTATGATAGGTTCCCCTCAGTCTAGATTTTAAAAGGGAGAGGTCTTTTAAAATAATATCACAAAAAACATCCTCTTAAGTGCATTTCAAAAATCTCCAAAGCATAGATCAGAAATTACTTACCCTAATATAAGAAAGGGGCTTCCCTGGTAGCTCAGACTATAAAGAATCCACTTGCAATGAAATTATTTTGATGTATTAAAAATTATTAGAAATTGACCATGGGCTAATCATTTCATTTACCTGAGACAGATGGTATGTAAAGACTTATAAAGGTGGCAGCTTTGGCTGACAAGTTTTTAAAAATAACTTTATTTCTTTATTTTCGGCTCTGCTGGGTTTCCATCGCTGCACAGGCTTCTCTCTAGTTGCAGAGAGCAGGGGCTACTCTTGTGGTGCACGGGCTTCTCATTGCGGTGGCTTCTCCTGTTGTGGAGTATGGGGTCTAGGGCAGGCGGGTTTCAGTAGCTGCAGCGCATGGGCTCAGTAGTTAAGGCTCCTGGGCTCTAGAGCACAGGCCCAATAGTTGTGGCACACGGGCTTAATTTCTCTGCAGCGTGGGGGATCCTCCCAATTCAGGGATCGAACCTGTGTCTCCCACATTGGCAGGCAGATTCTTTACCACTGAGTCACCAGGGAAGCCCCGGGCTGACAAGTTTTAAAAACATAATCTCAAAAGAAGTATAAGAGCTTCAGCATTTTACAGCAATAATTCTGGATGTGCTCTTTCTAAAGTTATTTCACATTGATAAACACATGACAACTTTCACAATAGTCATTTTCATGGTCAAATTAAGCAGGGAGAAGGTATGAGGTATTTGTGGGAAAAGAAAGGTTTTGTTTTTGTTTTTGTTTTTTTTTTTAACTAGAATTAGATTTATGTAACCTGGATCGTGTTTCAAACAAATCTAGCCAAAACCTTGGAGGTCCAACTTGGAAGAGCCTAAGAATCAAAATCTCAGCCATCCTTCAGGCTACAAGTACTTAGGGAAAGTGGGCACAGTAGGGAAAGACTAGGAATAATTATTTGGTTTAGAATACAAGGATCTTCCTTGAGATTGGTGTGAAAACTGCCTTTTTCAACAAAGAGTTACATTGCTGTGAGTGCATTTTTTTAAAGGAGAACAGAGTTTAATCTAAATTGTTTTCAAAAGAACAATTGGGCCTTTGCTTGAATTCCTAACATAGGGTAATATGCCTAAAGTGGGCATGCTCTGAGCACATATGTATATTCTGTGTTCCCACTCAGACATTTAGTGCCGGTGTGACTCTCAGAATTGATGAAAACCTGAAAGTAAAATAATGGTGTAAAATGCAAGAATTCTTCCCTGTATTTTCTGATTGGGAGATCCTACTTTGTCTAATTTGAGTCCTGTAACCCAAGGCCTTCTATTGATGGAAGTGGAGAAATTGGTATAAAGTGGTACATATATATACCACCATGTATAAAATAGATAGCTAGCGGGAAGCTGCTATATAACACAGGGAGCCCAGCTTGGCACTCTGTGATAACCTAGAGGGATGGGATAGGAGCGGGGAGGGAGACTCAAGAGGGAGGGGATGTATGTGTATATATATATATATATATATATATATATATATATATGCTGTGCTGTGCTGTGCTTAGTCACTCAGTCGTGTCTGACTCTTTGGGATCCCATGGACTGTAGCCCGCAGGGTTCCTCTGACCATGGGGATTCTCCAGGCAAGAATACTGGAGTGGATGGCCGTGCCTTCCTCCAGGAGATCTTCCCAACCCAGGGATCAAACCCAGGTCTCCTGCAATGCAGGCGGATTCTTTACCAGCTGAGCCACCCAGGAATCCCCAGATAAATATTGTGTGTGTGTGTGTGTGTGTATATATATGTGTGTGTGTGTGTGTGTATGTGTGTGTGTGTGTGTGTGTATATATATATATATATATATATATATATATATATCTGGTTGATTCACGCTGTTATACAGCAGAAACCAACACTGCACTGTAAAGCAATTTTCCTCCAATTAAAAAACAAATTTAAAAAATGTCTAATAAAATACAGAAAAAATGAACTGGTACATAGACAGGGATTCTCAAACCTTGAGTGGATGGACACTGGCTGGAGGCAAATTATGCCACAACGTAACCCTCATCACATACCCTCCTTCCTAAGAATGCTGCACAAAATTATCATTTGGGGATTCATTTGAAGTTTTCCTGATGCTCCCTCCCAACTAGTCAAGGGAACAGAACATCCCAAAGAGAACGAACCCTTGCCTCAGACAGTTCCTCTTCTTAGCGGATACTTTCTCATTTTCTTTTAATGTACTTCCACACAAGGTCACATTAATTTGGCAAACGAGACAAACATTCACAAGTCCTGCAGTCAAAAGACAGTGATGTTTATTGTTTCCTTCACTGTGCCAAAGCTTTTAATTGGCCCCATTTGTTTATTTTTATTTTTATTTCCATTACTCTGGGAGGTGGGTCATGGAGGATCTTGCTGTGGTTTATGTCAAAGAGTGTTCTGCCTATGTTTTCCTCTAAGAGGTTTATACTTTCCAGTCTTACATTAAGTCTTTAATTCCTTTTGAGTTTATTTTTGTGTACAGTGTTAGGAAGTGTTCTAATTTCATTTGTTTGCACGTAGCTGTCCAGTTTTCCCAGAACCACTTGTTGAATAGACTATCTTTTCTCCATTGTATATCCTTGCTTCCTTTGTCAAAGATAAGGTACCCATAGGTGTGTAGGTTTATCTCTGGGCTTTCTATCTTGTTCCATTGGCCTATATTTCTGTTTTTGTGCCACTACCGTATTTTGTCTTGATAACTATAGCTTTGTAGTGTAGTTTGAAGTCAGGAAGGTTGATTCCTCCAGCTCCATTCTTCTTTCTCAAGATTACTTTGACTATTCGGGGTCTTTGGTGTTTCCATACAAATTGTGAAATTTTTTGTTCCAGTTCTGTGAAAAATATCATTGGTAGTTTTTTATAAACAAGGTGAAAAGACAATCCTCAGAATGGGAGAAAATAACAGCAAAGAAACAACTGACAAAGGATTAATCTCCAAAATATGCAAGCAGCTCATAAAACTCAATACCAGAGAAACAACCCAATCAAAAAGTGGGCAGAAGACCTAAACATACATTTCTCCAAAGAAGACATACAGATGGCTAATAAACATATGAAAAGATGCTCAGCATCACTCATTATTAGAGAAATGCAAATCAAAACTACAACAAGTTATCACCTTCACCAGTCAGAATGGCCATCATCAGTAAATCTACAAACAATAAGTGCTGGAAAGGGTGTGGAGAAAAGGGAACCCTCTTGCACTCTTGTTGGAAATGCAAATTGATACAGCCACTACAGACAATAGTATGGAGATTTCTTTAAAAACTAGGAATAAAACTACCATATGACCCAGCTATCCCACCACTGGGCAAACCCTGAGAAAACCATAACTGAAACATGTACCCCAATGTTCATTATAGCACTATTTACAATAGATAGGACATGGATGCAACCTAGATGTCCATCAACAGTTGAATGGATAAAGATGTTGTGGTACATATACACAATGGAATATTACACAGCCATAAAAAGGAATGCATTTGACTTAGTTCTAATAAGATGGATAAATCTAGAGCCTATTGTACAGAGTGAAGTATGTCAGAAAGAGAAAGACATGTATATTAATGTATATCTAGCGTACATATCAGAGAAGGCAATGGCACTTGACTGAAGCAACTTAGCAGCAACAGCAGCATCAGCAGCATACACATGGAAGCTAGAAAGATGGTACTGATGAACCTATTTGCAGGACAACAGTGGAGACACAGATAGAGAGAACAGACTTGTGGAGACGGGAGTGGGGGTGAGGCAAGGTGAGGGTGGGACAAATTGAGATAGTAGCATTGAAAGACGGAGAAGGCAATGGCACCCCACTCCAGTGCTCTTGCCTGGAAAATCCCATGGGCAGAGGAGCCTGGTAGGCTGCAGTTCATGGGGTCTCGAAGAGTTAAACATGTCTGAGCGACTTCACTTTCACTTTTCACTTTCATGCATTGGAGAAGGAACTGGCAACCCACTTCAGTGTTCTTGCCTGGAGAATCCTGTGGACAGAGGAGCCTGGTGGGCTGCTGTCTATGGGGTTGCACAGAGTCAGACACGACTGAAGCGACTTAGCATGCATGCCTGCGTTGGAGAAGGAAATGACAACCCACTCAGTATTCTTGCCTGGAGAGTCCCAGGGATGGAGGAGCCTGGTAGGCTGCTGTCTATGGAGTTGCACAGAGTCGGGCACAACTGAAGTGACTTAGCAGCAGCAGCATTGAAAGACATATATTACCATATGTAACATTAGTCAGTGGAAATTTGCTGTATGATGCAGAGAGCTCAAATCTGGTATTCTGTGACAACCTAGAGGGATGGGATGCGATGGGATGGGGTGGGAGGTGGGAGGGAGATTTAGGAGGGAGGGGACATATGTATACCTATGGCTGATTCATTTTGATATATGGCAGAAACCAACACAATATTGTAAGCAATTATACTCCAACTAAAAATACATGTATATTTTTAAAAAGACAGTGATGACAGTCATTCCATGCCCCTCTTCCCAACTGAGCACCTTTCTTCTTCTGAAGGACATTCAGCTAAGAGGAAGAGACCCTGGTATTCTCTCTGAACTGGAAGGAGCTTTCACTGTCTAGCCCACTCCCTTCATTTTGCATATGAGGAAACACAGGTCCCCAGAGCAGTGGAGTGGCCCACCTTGGGTAGCATGCACGGTTCATGCTGGAGAAGGTCAGCCTCTGGGTGGCCACAGCCTGCCCCAGGCCCAGGATTTCCTGGCCAAGGGCAGCACACACAAGTCCAGGTTCACCTCTTCCATGCTCATCACCTCTGTCTGTCCAGAACTCTTTTCCTTCAAGGGATTATGAACTCAAGGCTCCTTCCCAAGCTTTGGCACTGGGCCATTTTACCTCTAGGAAAAGTAAGCAACCTCCCCTGAAAGTATGCAGTATCCTGATGTCCACTCTTGAACACGGAACAGCAGGACCTTGAGAGAGTGATGCAGTTTGTACCCTCCTCACAAAAGGCCAAGTGTGCTTCCACTACAATAACCTTCATCTCCCCCAATCCCCTGGCGAAACTGTGCCTGCCAACTGGCAGTGCAACACATAAGCCACAGCCAGTTCTGGGCTTGTGTTGAATTAACTTTTTTTGTAAAGTAGGCTAATAGTTTGGAAACTGTCATTATGCAATTAGTATTCATTTTGAAATGTGGTTATTTGTGCTTTGCCTTGATCCATGTCACACTCTCTCCTTCTCAGATGTCACCGCAATGCTCTGGGGCAGGGACCCAAAGCGCAACGGCGTAAATTTAATTTTCAAATGCACCCCAATGGTCTGTATGCCTCCCCGTGCAAAGTGTAGATCTTAAGGAGACTGTCTGGATTCCCAACATTTACATGCAAATATTTCTGGACTCTAAGAATACAAAAACTCCCTCTGAAAGCATGCCCCGTTGTGCTTTACACACAAGGGGACACAAATGATTGAAGAGGTGACATCCAGACATGGGCAGGATAATTGATACACCTGGAACCTTCTGAAGCACAGCCCCCAGAAAAAACTAATGCTTCTCTGAGAAGTGCAGAGCTGGAACCTGATTTTATATTCTTGGCCCAAGAATCTTGGTTTAGGGGGCGGGGAAAAACAGGGGGCAGAGTAGAGATTAAGGAATAGTCTGAGCAGTTCCCCTTGAAAGAGAGAGACAGATGAAGCAAAAGATGCTTTGAAGTCAGGAGTGGAAAAAGAGGCCTTGGTGATGCGTGTCCATGGCTGAGCCCTGAACTATTGCTGGGGGGCAGGGAGCTGTGGAGTCAGTGGGCACTGGAAGCTGGGTAGTGTCTCTGGGAGGTAGCCAGTGGGCACAAGGAGGTGGCCCTGGCCAGCTGGGCTTTACAAAAAAAAAAAAAAAGGAAAAACAGAACTCAGGTTAATATGCAGATCAGTCCTTAATAACTCCTTTCATACTCCTCATCACAAGGTAAAATAAGGGGGCCCCTCTTTCTCCTTTCCTCTCATCTCCACATTCCTTTAACTCAAATGATCACCTCAAGGGATCTCACCAGGATTGAAATATTCATGAGGAAAGAAGGAAGGTCAGCACAGAGAGGAAGCCCAGGCCCCCAGCCCCAGCACCTTGGGGTAAAACAAAAACACCCAAGGTGGTTCTAGATCTCCATTTTATCCTGAAGAACTTTCCAAGGATGTCCAGTGAATTCCATAGGTCCACCTACTATTTCTTTTTTTTTTTTTTAATTTTTACTTTATTTTACTTTGCAATACTGTATTGGTTTTGCCATACATTGGCATGAATCCACCACGGGTGTACATGCGTTCCCAAACATGAACCCCCCTCCCACCTCCAACAGGGAGTCAGATAGAAATATTGCAGGGTGCTAAGTCGGTTTTTCTATCGTTTATTAAACACAAAGGCTTAGACTTCAGGCATCTGCATGGACAGATCTGTTCTTGCATTAAGTGCAACTATTCTGTATCCTCATAACTTTCTCGGCTTAACACTCTGTTTAAGAGTTTAATTAGGTCCCATTTGTTTATCTTTGTTTTTATTTTCATTAATCTAGGAAGCAGATTGGAAAAGACCTTGCTGCAGTTTACATCAGAGAGTGTTCTGCCTATGTTTTTCTCAAAGAGTTTTCTAGTATCTGGCCTTCCATTTAGGTCTTTAATCCATTTTGAGTTTATTTTTGAGTATGGTGTTAGGGAGTGTTCTGATTTCTTTCTTTTACATGTAGCTGTCCAGTTTTCCCAGCACCACTTATTGATAAGACTGTCTTTTCTTCATTGTATATTCGTGCTTCCTTTGTCATAGATTAGGTGACATAGGCTTATTTCTGGACTTTCTATCCTAATTAAACTTAAAATCTTTGGCACAGCAAAGGAAACCATAAATAAGACAAAAAGACAACCCACAAAATGGGAGAAAATATTTGCAAATGAAGCAATCGACAAGGAATTAATCTACAAAGTACACAAACAGTACATATAGCTCAATATAAAAAAAAATCCAAAAATGGATGTAAGATCTAGACATTTCTACAAAGAAGACATACAGATGGCCAAAACTCACATGGAAAGATGTTCAATATCACTAATTATTAGAGAAATGCAAATCAAAACTACGATGAGGTATCACCTCACACAGATCAAAATGGCCATCATCAAAAAATTTACAAACAATAAATGCTGAAGAGGGTGTGGAGAAAAGGAAACCCTCTAGCACTGCTGTTAGGAATGTAAATTGGCAAGCCACTATGAAGAACAGTATGGAGATTCCTTAAAAAAATTAAAATATGATCCAACAATCCCATTCCTGGGCATATATCTGGAAAAAATAATAATTCAAAAAGACACATGCACCCCAATATTCACTGCAGCGGTATTTACAATAGCTAGGACATGGAAGTTCTCTAAATGTCCATCAACAAAGGAATGGGTAACAAATATGTGGTACATATATACAATGGAATATTACTCAGCCATAAAAAAGAACAAAATAGCATCATTTGCAGCAACATGGATGGACCTAGAGATCATCATAATAAGTGAAGTAACTCAGGCAGAGAAAGACAAATATCATATGATAATGCTTATATATGGGATCTTCAAAAAACAATAAAAATGAACTTATTTACAAAACAGAAATAGTCACAGATGTAGAAAACAAAGTTATGGTTACCAAGGGGAAAGTTGTAGGGAGTGATAAATTGGGAGATTGGGATTGGCATATACACACTGTTATACATAAAATGGGGCTCCCCAGGTGACACTAGTGGTAAAGAATCTGCCTGCCAATGCAGGAGACATAAGAGACACTGGTTCCATCCGTGGGTCAGGAAGATGCCCTGGAGGAGAGCATGGCAACCCACTCCAATATTCTTGCCTGGAGAATCCCATGGACTGAGGAGCCTAGCAGGCTAGTCCATAGGGTTGCACAGGGTCGGACATGATTGAAGAGACTTGGCATACACATACATAAAAAAGATAAGTGACAAGGACCTACTATCAATATATGGCACAGGGAGTTCTACTTAATACTCTATAATGACCTACATATATGGGAAAAGAATAAAAAGAGTGGATACATGCATATGTATAACTGATTCACTTTGCTGTACACCTGAAAATAATACAGCACAGTAAATCAAACTGATACAATATTGTAAAGTAATTTAAAAAATAATCTATTAGCCACAGATCAGAAGAATCTTAGAATAAATAGATAATCAGGGAAATGTGCTTTATATGTAACTGGATTATACTACAGATTCCATTCTGGAAATAAACCATAAAAATTATTAAAATAAAAAATTTAATTTTAAAAAAGGAAGAATGATCAATCCATTCATTCCAAACAGAAAGTAATGAAGCTGGTTACTAGCTGTGATCTTAGTAAACATGTGGGACATGAAGAGATGAGGAAGTCATCTTCACAAGTCATGAGGTTGCTATCCTGGCAACAAGTAAAGTCAAGGTCAGAAACCAAAGTCCACCCTACTCCTCCTTATCATTTTCTCTCCTGTAAACCATAAGGAACCATTTTTGCCTCTATTTACTGGCAAAAATCAAACAATATTTTAAATAACTCTGTTAATACCTCCCCTGCTACATTTCAAGAACCTCTGCACAAGTATAGCGTGTTCTCCCAAATAACAGCTTTATAATATTATACACCATGTGTGTGTTAGTCACTCAGTCATGTCCGACTCTTTGTGACCCCGTGGACTGTAGCCCTCTAGGCTCCTCTGTCCATGGAATTCTCCAGACAAGAATACTGGAGTGGGTAGCCATTTCCTTCTCCAGGGGATCTTCCCCACCCAGGGATCAAATCCAGGTCTCCAGCATTGCAGGGAGATTCTTTACCATCTGAGCTACTAGGGAAGCCCTATTATATTCCATCCTCTCAATTGAATAACATCACATTTCCAGGGTTCAGTTTATCAGGATTCTATATTTATTACAGGAAAAAACAAATTGCCAGGAAAGTCTTTTTTCCCTCTTCTCTTTAAAAGTCTTTTTTTTTTTTTTTTAATTTTCCTGTTTTATTTTTCCTGTTGGCTTCACTGTGCTCTGCTTTTTATAACCATTTAGGGAAAGTCTCAGGGGTCAGCATGTGCATGCTCAGTCGCTTCAGTATGTCCGACTGTTTGTGACCCCATGGACACCAGGCTCCTCTGTCCATGGAATTCTCCAGGCAAGAATACAGGAGTGGGTAGCCATTCCCATGTCCAGGGGATTTTCCTGACCCAAGGATTGAACCTGAGTTTCCTTCACTGCTGGCAGGTTCTTTACCACCTGAGCCACCAGGGAAGCCCTTATATTCCTTATTTACACAGTAAGCTTCCCAGGTGGTACTAGTGGTAAAGAACCCGCCTGGCAATGCAGGAGTATTAAATGCAGGTTCGATCCCTGGGTCTGGAAGATCCCCTGGAGGAGTTCTTGCCTGGAAGTGTTCTTGCCTGAAGAATCCCATGGACAGAGAAGCCTGGTGGGCTACAGTCCATGGGGTCACAGTCAGACACAACGGAGGGGACTTAGCTTGCCCACACAAAGAGCACCTGAAATTTCTGTCCACTGAGTACCCTGTTTTCTTATTCCTCCATTTCACCAATGATGTTGTTTTACATCTAACAACAACAGTGAAAAGTGGTGTGCGTGCTAAGTCACTTCCACTCCCTTTTCTTTACATTAAACTGTTTCTCTCTCTCTCTCTTTTTTTTTTTGACCACACAGCTTGTGGGATTTCAGTTCAAAGACCAGACCAGGGATTGAACCCAGGCCCTCAGCAGTGAAAGCTCAGAGTCCTAACTACTAGAGTGAGCAGTGTGTGCTTAGTCGCTTAGTCCTGTCTGGCGGTCTGCAACCCCATGGTCTGTAGCCCATGGAATTCTCCAGACAAGAATACTGGAGGGGGTTGCCATGCTTTCTCCAAGGGATCTTTCCGACCCAGGGATTGAACTTGCGGCTCCTGCCTTGCAGGTGGATTCTTTACTGCTGAGCCACCAAGGAAGCCCCCAAAACAGATTAGTGGTTAAAACCATTTTTTAAGTCTTGCAATCGCTTAAACAATTAATGGCATAATTGGAAAGGACAAAGTCCATCCTCTGGGCTGAGCTGAGATTCCACTGAAAACCCACTCCACCCCCTCACCAATCCCCACTCCCCCGCACCCCCCACCCCCAAACCCAGCAAGCAAGCCTCCACTGGTCGCCTGCACCTGCCTGCCAATGCGCTCTGGCCGCCCCTCACTTCCCATTGAAGAAGCACAGGAAACCAGGTAAGCACCTGGCTACTCAGAGGGGGTGTTTTTTCCTGGAACTAAAGTTCTTTCCACCAACCTTGCAGGACGTGGACCAACCATTTTTACAAAGTTGGCTTTTATAGGCAATCAACACGAAAACAGACTGGTTTCATGAAGGTCAACCAACAAGCTTCCCCACTGAAAACATTCTTTTTTTGTTTGTTTGTTTAGCAATTATGTTTCTTTTTTTTTTTTTTTAGAAATTTCCCACAATTGCCCTCCCACGTCACAAAACTTTTCTGATTAAACTTAGCTCTTGAATCTCACCCTGTTGTTTCTGCATAGAGGATATCCAATAGTGTGGTCAATTGTTTTTTTCCTTTAACATCATTTCATAAATATTTTTCCGTGTTTGATCACATTCTTCACATGATCATTTTAATGTTTGCATTCATGTATTGGAATTTGCTTATAGTTTTTCCCCTTGGTAGATAATGAGAAATCAATAGGTATTTATTGAATTAATACACATCTTTTGGGGATCACAGAGTCAGACACAACTGAGCAACTGAACTGACTGACTGGCTTGTGGGCATAGGTAGATGTAGACAGAAAGTTTTTTTTTTTTTTTCAACATTATTTGCTCAGGCTTAATTTATGGGCTTGGAATATATCGATCAGAGAATAAGAATTTTTTCATTGCTCTAGTTACATATTGCTGTAGAAGGCGTTTTAGTTAAAAACACAAGGTTTGGACTTCAACAAAGTTTGATTAAGCTGCTTCTGCCTATGCTGGCCATCTGAAGGTTGACTGGTTACCTCACCTCTCTGAGTCACAGATTCCTCCATTATTAAACGAGAGAAACAAAGTCTCCCTGCACAAAAGTGCTATGAGGAAGGTGAGTTGGCTACTGTGGTTATTACGATCACCACTTCCAAAAATACGTGTTTCCCCTCACCTTACGAATATTGAGTTTTACCTTTCAGAACAATTAAATAGGTATAAATTGGTACATTTTTTGCATTTTTACTTCCTTGTCCCATGAAAGTGAAAGTTGCTCAGTCGTGTCTGACTTTGTGACCCCATGGTCTATACAGTCCTTGGAATTCTCCAGGCCAGAATACTGGAGTGAGTAGCCTTTCCCTTCTCCAGGGGATCTTTCCAACCCAAGGACTGAACCCAGGTTTCCAGCATTGCAGGCAGATCCTTTATCAGCTGACTTTTTTTTTTTCCAAGTATTGATTTATGCTATGCACTTTTTGTTCTGCGAATTGTCTATCCTCTTCCCCACAGTTGGAATTGTACATTATGAAATAATTGTGCTAATGAAGAGCTGTCTAGGGGACTTCCCTGGCAGTCCAGTGGTTAAGACTGAACCCCTATGGCAGAGGAGGTGCAGGTTCAATCCCACTAGGGATCCTGCATGCTGCCTGGCATTGCCAAAAAAGAGTTGTCTCTTTTAGCCTTCAGATTTGATTTTAGCTGATTTTAACTCACCGAAAATCCCAGCTGAGATCAGTTGTGCCCTATGGTAGGAGATGTATAGTTCTAAGTTTATTTTTTTTTCTGCATTGCTATCCAGTTGTTCCAAAGTCCTTGCTTACTAAAAATATTTTGCTCATTGTTTTAGGGTGCATATTTGACATCTGTTAATGTTATATATGCTAAAAGCTATTTACAACCTCTCTCCTCTGCTCCGTTGATAAATATTTCACCTTTAAGCCAGCACCACTGTCTTAAAGATTACTGCTTTGTAGCCTGCTCTAGATGAATCTTACTTATTACTGTTAAGACTATTTTTTTGTTTTCTTGCTTATTTTCCTCTTTTAATCAAAACCATGTTAAAAAGTTAGAAAATCATTGGGAACAAATTGTCATGTTTACAATTATGCTGTTTTTCCATTCAAGAGCAGATGTATAGCAGGCCATTTTCCATTTTACAAATCACACCTGAAACTTAAATAGTCTGCAAGTATTGGTGAAGTCCCACAACTATTCCCTAATTTAGTCTCTCTTTAGAAAGAGGAGCCAGTTCTCTTTCTAACATTCAGCAGCTGTAGTAAGCAGAATAATACCTCCTCCCAAAGATGTCCATAATCCTTGGAACTTGTCATATTCCCTGGAACTTGTGAATATGCTATGTTACATGCCAAAGGAGATTTGAGGCAGAAGATAGAATTAAAGTTGTTAATCAGTTCAGTTCAGTTCAGTTGCTAAGTCGTGTCCGACTCTTTGTGACCCCATGGACCGCAGCACACCAGGCTTGCCTGTCCTTCACCAACTCCCGGAGCTTACTTAAACTCATGTCCATTGAGTCAGTGATGCCATCTAACCATCTCATCCTCTGTCCCCCTTCTCCTCCTGCCTTCAATCTTTCCCAGCATCAGGGTCTTTTCCAGGGACTCAGTTCTTCAAATCAGGTGGCCAAAGTATTAGTTTCAGCTTCAGCATCAGTCCTTCCAATGAATGTTAAGGACTGATTTCCCTTAGGATGACCTGGTTGTATCTCCTTGCAGTCCAAGGGACTCTGTTGAATTTTCTACAGAAGCGTCAATTCTTTGGTGCTCAGCTTTCCTTATAGTCCAACTCTCACATCTATACATGACTACTGGAAAAACCATAGGTTTGACTAGATGGACTTTGTTGGCAACGTAACGTCTCTGCTTTTTAATATGCTGTCTAGGTTGGTCATAGCTTTCCTTCCAAGGAGCAAGCGTCTTTTAATTTCATGGTTGCAGTCACCATCTGCAGTGATTTTGGAACCCCCCAAAAAATAAAGTCTGTCACTGTTCCAATGTTTCCATTGTTTCCCCATCTATTTGCCCTGAAGTGATGGGACCAGATGCCATGATCTTAGTATTCTGAATGTTGAGTTTTAACCCAGCTTTTTCACTCTCTTCTTTCACTTTCATCAAGAGGCTCTTTAGTTCTTCTTCACTTTCTGCCATATAGGTGGTGTCATCTGTTTATCTGACGTTATTGATATTTCTCTTGGCAATCTTGATTCCAGCTTGTGCTTTATGCAGCCTGGCATTTCACATGATGTACTCTGCATAGAAGTTAAATAAGTAGGGTAACAATATACAGCCTTGACATACTCCCTTCCCAATTTGGAACCAGTCTGTTGTTCCATGTCCAGTTGTAACTGTTGCTTCTTGACCTGCATACAGATTTCTCAGGAGGCAGGTCAGGTGGTCTGGTATTCCCATCTCTTGAAGAATTTTCTAGTTTGTTGTGATCCACACAGTCAAAGGCTTTGGCATAGTCAATAAACCAGAAATACACATTTTTCTGGAACTCTCTTGGTCTTTCAATGATTCAAAGGATGTTGGCAATTTGATCTCTGGTTCCCCTGACTTTTCTAAATCCAGCTTGAACATCTGGAAGTTCACAGTTCACGTACTGTTGAAGCCTGGCTTAGAGAATTTTGAGCATTGCTTTGCTAGCGTGTGAGATGAGTCCAATTGCGCAGTAGTCTGAACATTCTTTGGCATTGCCTTTCTTTGGGATTGGAATGAAAACTGACCTTTTCCAGTCCTGTGGCCACTGGTGAGTTTTCCAAGTTTGCTGGCATATTGAGTGCACACTTTCACAGCATCATCTCTTAGGATTTGAAATAGCTCAGCTGGAATTCCATCACGTCCACTAGCTTTGTTTGTAGTGATGTTTCCTAAGGCCCACTTGACTTTGCATTCCAGAATGTCTGGCTCTAGGTGAGTGATCACACCATCGTGGTTATCTGGGTCATGAAGATCTTTTTCATATAGTTCTGTGTATTCTTGTCACCTCTTCTTAATATCTTCTGCTTCTGTTAGGTTAATCAGCTGACTTTAAAGTAAGGAGATGATCTGGATTATCTGGGTGGGTCCAATGTAAGCACAAGGGCCCTTAAAATTAGAAAGAGGAAGGCAGAAAGGTAGGTGAGAATGATGAGATGTGAAAAGAACTCTGAATGACCTTGCTGGCTTTGAAAATGGAGGTGGGGGCTCCTGCTGCTATTAGTTGCTAAGTCATGTCCAAGTCTTTGCCAGCTCGTGGACTGTAGCCCACCAGCCTCCTCTGTCCATGGATTTCCCCAGCAAAAATACTGGCGTGGGTTGCCATTTCCATCTACAGGGGATCTTCCTAATTCAGGGATCAAACCCGAGTCTCTTGCTTAGCAGGCAGATTCTTTACCACTGGGAAGCCCTGTAAACTACTAAGTTGGTATTAATTATCTTTAGCAACTTTCGCAAACTAGTATATTAGCTAAGTGAAAGCTGTGCAAGTATTGTCCTTATACACACCCTTGTGCTCTCTGCCCTTAACCTTCTACCCCTGAGGCCAGTAAAAATTAGCAGGCCTGTCCTTGGCCCCTACCTTTTTGGCTCCCAGAACATAGGAGATATCTTTCCAAAAATTAGTTGCTTCTGTTCAGTATATTCTATAACCACTTTGTTTAGCCCACCTACTTTTGCTCTTCACCCATCATCCCTAAGATACTTGGGAATCTGTAGGTGCTAATAACTGGGGGAAAATGAACAGGAGAGCTTGAAAGTACCCTCCTATTATACCATCTCCCCGGGGTGGGGCAGGGGGAGTTGGTGAGTGATCAAATTTATAAAATGTTTACACCATCCCATGACTTTCTCAAACATACATCTTGGCCCTGCGTGTCTGGTTCATGGAGCGACCACCTGCTTTCTCTTATACAGTTGGGTTCTGTGGCCTAGCACCCCAGTCCCCACCATCAGTGATCCTGAGTGGAGGCCCACGAGGGGTCACCGCTGAGGTTTGCACCAGGGCACATGCAAGAACATGATAGCCATCCCCTCCAGTGGCTCGTGACTACTACCGTCACCTGTGCTCCACTTCCAGTAACAGCTCCTGGGGAAGCCACCCCCCATCTCCCCAAAGCAGACCCAGGACACTAGTGCGCCAGCTGTTTCTTCGGGAAGTCCACTCTCCCATTCATGGCCACAGTGTTGGAGTTCCCAGAGCACTCAGAGTCTGCCCAGGCTTCCACCAGCATGATCACCTGTGACCTGGCTCGGGAAGCCATGGGGAAGCAGCAGCCCAGCGGCCAGCCTGGCAAAACCAACTGCAGACCCCTGTCCTGAGTGATCACCACCAACTGCCAGGCTTCCTTCCAAGGTGCTAGGCTCATCAGAACCCTCCCCTCCTTGTCCCCTCCCCAAGACTAAGCAGGTTGCAGCCAATGGAAGCAGTTAGGTTTTTAATATCAAAACAGCAAAACATCAAAAAGGAAGTCGAGAGAACCCCACTCTCTACTTTTTCAAGCCACAGGAGAGCCTTCCTTACAACCCATAACCCTGTGCCTTGCATCAAGTAAACAATAAACTCCAGGCAGTCAGTACACACACACAAAAAATACATCTTCACTTTCAACTCCAGAAAAGATTTCCCAGAATCATCCGGCTCTAGTTTTCAAGTGTCTGAGAAGTTAGTTCTTAGGATGAAAAGTAAAGAAGCTTTATGGATGACTGGATTTGAAATTTCCACATCAAACCTGTTGTGTCTTTGACAATTAAAATGTTTAGAATTAGAAGGAAAAATGCTTTCATCTCAAAGTAAAAAGTATACTTTCATTTTACTTCCCATGTAAAGATGTATAGAAACACCAAGTCATGAACCAGGTATTGCTGGGTAGCATAAGATGGGACCAAGCCTTTTGCTAAAGCACGTTGATAGATGTAATATATAAACCATTGCCCTTTTGGTGGCTTTTATTTATTGAGTCTTTATTCTGTACCAAGTAATATGCTAAATAATTTAAATGGATGATCTTATTTGGTCATCCTGTTAATCCTAGGACTTGGTTACTATTATTTCCATTTAAAGATGAGGAAAATAAATATATAAATAAATAAAGATGAGACAGTTGTTGCCCATGGTCACAAAATGAATAAAAATTAGGATACGAAGTATGTCTGACTCTAAAGCCCTTGTTCTGGCAAGATTAATACAATGGTGAAGCGCTTGGATGCTAGTGTTAGAGCAATCTGGCTTCCAATCCTAGCTCTGCCAGTTGTTTATTCCATCTGTTTGTTCCTGGGAAAGTTACATAACTTTTATGTCTTCTGCATTCTTCTCTCTAAGGTTAGAATAATAGAGAACTGATGAGAGGAATAAATAATTTATGTACCTAGCATAGCCTCTAGCCACAGAGTAAGCACTCAGGAAAGACACACTACTATACTTCCCAGGTGGCTCAGTGGTAAAGAATCTGCCGGCAATGCAAAGCAGGAGACATGGGTTTGATCCCTGGGTAGGAAAGATCCCCTGAGAAGGAAATGGCAACCCACTCCAGTATTCTTGCCTGAAGAAGTCCATGGATGAAGGAACCTGGTGGGCTACAGACCATAAGGTTGCAAAGAGTAAGACATGACTTAGCGACTAAACAACAACAACAAATTAGTCTATACTGTCTCCTATCATCATATATGCCTTTCATATCACCACCTTTCATACGTGGCACAACAGAAAGAGGCAGGTAGTCTGAGTTCTTGTGACAGCTCTGCTACTATCTCTAATTTGAAGAGTTCACTTATCTATGTTATAGATAACCCACTGTGTCTATGTTGTTTCATACAAAGTGTGAGAGCAAAACTCATCCCCATCTACACAAAGCTGTTCTAGGGAGCAAGTGAAATCAGACATATTTTTTTAAAAAATCAGAAAAGTATAAAAGGGTAAAGATATTATGCAGACATAAGTAACCATTCCATCTATTACTTTACAGAGAACATAATATCCTTTTCGTATTTCTACTCCCATTCCCCTTTCCTAGTCCAAACCTTGTTAGTCTTATTTCTCCTCAAAGAAAGAGAAAGAATCAGATGGATAAGAGAATTAAAAAGTTAGAGTGGATGTTTGATAATAATAAAGAATTGGTCATGTTTTGGCTGTGATAGTAATACAGTAGATCTGTTTATTAAAAAGGTTTTTTAGAGACACATATTGAAATATTTGCTGAAAAGATGATACTGTGTCTGGATTTGTTTCAGAATAAATCCAGGCAGAGGGTAGCAGTATTGGAGAATGAGTGAGGGCACTGATGTATCAAGATTGGCCTTGAATGACAGTCATTAAAACTGGATGGTGTGTGCATGGGGGCTCATCTTATTATTCTCTCTACCTCTGTATATGTTGGATTTTTTTCCATAATAAAATGTGAAAAAAAATCAAGGGTTGCAAAGTCACATGCTTACAGAGTCAGGCAGGTAACATAAATGAGTGAAGCAAACAGGACAGAAACTATGGAAACTGGGATAGAATATGTCCCACCCAAAGGGGGCGGTGGTCCTCAGCTCCAGCTGACTGTTACTGGATGGGGTTGGGCTGCCAGATTTTCCAAATTTTTCAAGAGAAGCGAAAAATAAAAAGTTTTATATGAAATCTTCCAATCCTTAAGTGTTGATAACTCATTCAAATATGTTTTATAGATGCTATGCTGGCCAACTAAAATCTGAGAACAGATTCAGCCTGCAATTGCCATTTGTAACATCTACCTACAAGGACAACTTCAGGCAATTTTCACAACTCGGAAGCAGTAGAAAAGTGATAAAAAGCTCTTTCAAATCAACAAAACTAGAATGCCATCGTTCTGCCCTGATCTTCCTCATTACAAGTTCTGCTCCTATACATACTTTATTCTCCATCCTCTGTTCCTATCTGTGAGTTTGTCTAACTTTATCTTTTACTCTTTTACTTAGTTCTGATCTCAAATCCCTAACCATTGAGAACCAAGACATCTTGAAGTTCCAAACAAGAGGCCTCCTGATAACAAACGAAGCTTTAGGCCCCACCTGACCTGACTCTTCTTTCTGACACATTTTGCTGCTCTTCTGCATGATAAGCAGGTAACTTGGGAGAGTCTTAAGGAACACTGTGCCCCGAGGGGCAAGAGAATGGACTGGTAAAGGCAAGGTGTCCTAGCAGAGGTGCAGCTCTTGTGTTGTCCACGAAACCCGAAGTATTCATTCCTGGCTGCCAACCCACAGGGTAGGCATTTAGTGTGTGTTTCCTAGTCATGGCGAGGAGGGAGAGGGTGGATCTATTCTGAGACCTCCACTCTCCCTCCCTCACTCCTCCTGTAACTACAAGCTGATGAGATGTCTGGGGGGATGATAAGTACACAGTTGATCTAAGAGATAAGGGCAGGTTTTCTGAGAAGCAATGTTTAAGTCGACATGAGAAGGATGACTAGGAGTTAACCAGGTGGAGAACGGATGGAAAATATTTCAGGCAGTGAGTGAGGACAGTGTACACAAGAGCCCCAAGGTATGAGAGCAGTTGGCACTTTTGCGGAATTGACAGAAAGCCAGTGTAGCTGCAGAAAGGAGGAGAGTGGCTAGAGACGGAGCTAAGGTTGCAGGCAAGGGCCAGATGATGTAAAGCCTTGTCAGGTCCAAACTGAAGAGCCCAGTGAATCCAGGACACTGTGCTGGACGCAATGGAGGCTATAGACACAGCGCAGGCCTGGTCCCTGCCTCCAGGAGCAGACAGTAGCCAGCAGGATATTAGGCAAGGGCCATTAGGGCTGCTAAAGAATGTTATTTGGAGGTATTGAGGAGGAAGTGATCACTGTGTGCGTGTGTGTATGTGTGTGTATCTGTGGCTGTGCCATGTAGCATGTGGATCTTAGTTCCCCAGCCAGGGATCAACCCTGTGCCGCCTGCATTGGAAGCCCAGAGTTTTAACCTCTGGGCCACCAGAGAAGGCCTAGAAGCGGTTACTTCTGAATGGAGGAAGAGAAGAGGCGACAGTTACTTGAACCCTGAAGGATAAATGGAATTTCAACAGAGAACATGGTCAGAGAATCTCTGGCAGTGGGCGCAGCCTGCACAAGGGAGCAGAGGCAAGGCAATTCAGAGCATACTGGGGAGGAAAGGAGAGTAAAGCTGAGGGTGGGAACAGACTTTGAGAAATGATGCTATTGTGCAGTAGAGCTTTGGTGGGAGGGGGGGGCCTAGTATGCCAAGCTATTTTGTCTTCATTCTGTTGGTAATGGAGAGTTACTGAAGGCTTTAGACTAGAAAATCTAGTATTGGAGGGAACAGTAATTTACTGGGAAGTCATTCCTTTTGGTCTTTAGATCACTTGCCTTCTGTAAGCACCGGCAAATAAAGCTGGGTCTAACAGAAAATGAGTGTGATAATATCACTTTTTAAACACTGTTAACAGAATAGAAATACAATAGAGACATATATAACAAACAGTTCCCAAAGGCATTCACGTTTTCATACTACCTCAAATCATGTTAGCATTTCAATTTCTACTAATACAAGGAACATTACTCTTTAAAAAAAAAATAGGGAAAACAACAACAACAACAACAACAACAACAACAAAACAAACCCTTAACTTTTGCAATGATCTCAGCAACTAAGTTAGGAAGAAAGCCAGGCTACTTACTATCTCCAGTTAAAAATATTTAGTGCAAATTTTTGGAACCTTCCATGAACTGCTGAAACACACAGTTTAAGCATTCAAAAATCGGTTTAATTACCATATTAGCAAACTGGAAAAGAAAAACCATTTCAATAGATGCAGAAAAAGCATTTGGCAAAATATAACCTCCATTCCTGAGTAAAACAAAGAAACAACAAACAAACACCCCAGGGATAAATGGTAATTTCCTTAATCTGTAAAAGACAACTATGAAAAATCCCCAATTAACATCATGATGGTAATAGACTGAATGCTTCCTGCTTAAGGACAGAAACAAGGCAAGGAAGTTCAGGGAGTTGAAGGTATAGTCTCAGTTTTCTCTGTGAAGGAGACATTATTCTCTGCCTATGCCCAATTTTCTAACTCTATCAGTTTGTTATTGTTCACAGATATTGAAAGACTAACAAAGAAGAAAAAGAAAACTTGGCTTTGGGTAAGTAATGTAAAGCCCAATTCATCCATTAGAATCGCTTGCTCTGCAGTAATTCACGAAGCATCACCATGCCAAGCACTACACATAATGGGATATGCACTTCGAGGATTTCAGCTGTAATGAAGCAATAGTTCTCAAACTCTGGTATGCATCTGAATCATCTAGGAATACTAAAGTTCATATTTCTAGGCCCTAACTCCAGAATATCTAGTTCAGTAGGTCTGGAGTGGAACCTGGGAGTCAGAGAATCTATTTTTTTAAAAGCTTCTCTCAATTCCTGGTACTGATGCAGGTGGCTCCTAGACTCCATTGGATATATACTGTAGTAAAGACATCACAAATATTTTGCTATTTTGCTATTTGCTATTTAGGTTGCTATATTTTGCAACCTAATTTTGCTATAAGGACATTGGATGATGACACTACTGAAACATTCCAGCTTCGGGGTTATGTGTTTATAGCATCTTAAGCCACAAAGACATACTCTTCAAACTTTCTCTACCCCTGCCTCCCAGTACCCCACTCTCTTCTAGGCTTCCTCCCTGTTCTCTGGCTGCCCACTTGACAGTTTGATAAAGACCAGCTATGTATTGAGATATGTGAAATTCCCAGAGGGAGAGGCATTTGGGGGACCCCACCCTGCTGAAATCATATTTGTTTCTGCTTCTCTGCCCTCTTGGCCATTCATTCCTTCTCTCCTTAGCCTCTGGGATCATCTCTCTTTATCATCAGGGCTGTCTATGTGCAAAACAATGGATCACATTGTAAGTGTAATTAAGGCCATTAAGGTCAAAAATAATTCCATATAGTGAAAAGATAGCACTGATAAGCTAACCCAAATTACATTTGTTTCCTGTCCACATTAATTTGTTTTGCGAGTGCAGAACACAGTTGAAAGAACAACATGCTGTCTGACAGGCCCTGAAAAACAGCATTTGCTGTGAGTAATTTAAATTGAGCACTATCACCACTTACAGATTGATTCTGCTTTAAATCAATAACAAGGGAAGGTCTCAAAGCTTTAAGCTGATACTAATCACTTTGGTTCAGTAACTCCTTGTAGTTAAGTTATATATATTTCTTCCTTCGTCTCTTAGTCATTGTAGCCTCTTGAGTGCCAAAATGATCTTTAAATATTTTGCAAGTTCTCCTTTCTTTCCCGTCCCTGTCATCATATTTAGCATCTAGAAATTTTTGCGATAGAAAACTTTCCTTGGAGAGAGTTGATCACAAGTTCAAGGCAGGGGTGGAGGAGGAAGAAGCAGCTAATAGAAATACATATTAAGAACAATATATGTCTGGTGCCTAAAGTAACTTTTTAAGTCCCCATTTTATTTTATTTAATTACTTTATTTTTTGCTGTGCTGGATCTTCGTTGCTGCACAGGCTTTCTCTAGTTGAGGCCAGGGGGGCTGCTTTTCATTGCGGCGCCTGTGCTTTCATTGCAATAGCTTCTCTTGTTGAAGAGCATGGGCTCTAAGGCACACGGGCTTAGTTGCCCTGAGTCATGTGGGATCTTACAGGACCAGGGATTGAACCCATGTCCCCTGCATTAGCAGGCAGATTCTTAACCACTGGACCACCAGGGAAGTCCCTAAGGTAATTTTATTATGTCATATTGACAACTTCTGGAGAAGGAAATGGCAACCTACTCCATTATTCTTGTCTGGGAAATTCCATGGACTGAGGAGCTTGGTGGGCTACATGCAGTCCAAGGGGTAGCAAAGAGTCAGACACGACTTAGTGACTAAACAGAAACAACATCGACATCTTCTACTATCAACACAAGTCTTAGAATGAATATTGGTCTTGGAAGAACACTGTTTCAGTCTCCCCCAGGAAAATTGAGATCCCAGCAATTTGAGTTTTGCTTTCTTCTTCCCTCTTGTCCTCCTTCCTGCTACCCTTCACTTGCCTCTGAGCCAGCCTAGACTCTAAGGTTAGTCATTTAAGTCATTTTATATCCAGAAGCCAGGAACCCCTGACCCTTTTGACCTGCTTTGTCAGTCCCCCAAACTGGGGAACCCCACTGTTTGCATTTAAATCTTCCTTGACTCTGTCTCTGGGACTTGCATCAACCTACTGCCAAATCTAATGATTCTACTTCAGCAATAGTTTCCAAGTCAACCCATGCCTTCCTGATTCTTGGTAGTAGTTTAGTCACTAAGTCGTGTCTGACTCTTGTACCCCAGTGGACTGTAGCTTGCCAGGCTCCTCTGTTCGTGAAATTTCCCAAGCAAGTAGAGCAGGTTGCCATTTCCTTCTCTGGAGGATCTTCCCAACTCAGGGATCAAACCCAGGTCTCCTGCATTACAGGTGGTCTCTTAACCAACTGAGCTACCAGGAAAGCCCTCCTAATTCTCACTGCCAACAGTCAGTTTCGAGGCTTATTCCTTTTCCCGGATATATTGGCACAGCTTCCTAACTCTTTCCTCCCACCATTTCTTTGTCTCCAATCTTATCTTCACTGCCACCCTCGATGGAGCTAGAAGACTAACATTCCTAAAACCAAGTCATCTTATGACAACTTGGCTTGAAACCTGTCAGTGGCTCCTGATAATGGACTTGGCTCGATATTCAAGTCCTGCTCGAAATTGATCCTTGTTTATCCAGACTCATCAACTCTCCCTGCTGTACCATATGTCCCATACGAGACTGCCAGCCTTTTCCCAAAAGCACTCAGGTTTTCCCTTATCCCTACCTTCTCTATTTTGGGGGGGCTGTGCTGGGTCCTCGTTGCTGCATGCGGGTTTTTTCTAGTTGTGGTGAACAGACGATACTCGCTAGTTGCGGCGCATGGGCTTTTCACTATGGTGGCTTCTCTTGCTGTGGAGCATGCGCCCTAGGGCCAATGGGCTTCAGTACTTGTGGCATGCTGCCTTCGTTGCTCCGTGGCACGTGGAATCTTCCTGGAGCATTGGCAGGCAGATTATTAACCACTGGACAACCAGGGAGGTCCCTCACCTTCACTATTAATTTTTCTAAGTGAAGTGAAGTGAATTCGCTCAGTCGTGTCCGACTCTTTGTGACCCCATGGATTGTAGCCTGCCAGGTTCCTCCGTCCATGGGATTTTCCAGGCAAGCATACTGGAGTGGACTGCCATTTCCTTCCCTAGGAGATCTTCCTGACCCAGAGATTGAACCCGGGTCTCCCGCACTATAGGCAGATGCTTTACCATCTGAGCCATCAGGGAAGTCCCAAATGTTTCTTTGAGCCCCTCTTTTGGGTGGGAGGGGGAGGGGGGAGGCAAGAATACTGAGGTGGGGTGCCATTCCCTTCTCCAGGAGATCTTCCTGACCCAGGGATTGAACCCGGGTCTCCTGCATCGTAGGCAGACGCTTTAACGTCTGAGCCACCAGGGAAATCTTAATTTCTCTAAGGACTGGTCTAAATGTTTTCCCTGCCAAATAGCACACTGGAAAGTTTTTTTTCTCTTTCATAGCATTTAATTATAATACATTTTTAGGAAAAAATTTTGATTATTTTATCCTTCTTACTCAAAGTATAAGCTTCTTGACAGTGTGAATCATCTACTTAATCTCTAATTCAAGCAAAACTCATCATTGTAGCATGCAGCCACTGGAGCAGATTTGTGCAACGAAAATACAATATGAGCCACATATGTGATTTAAAATTCTCTAGTAGCCATTATTTAAAAGTTAAAAGATATAGATAAATGTAATTGTAATCATATATTTAAATTCATATCAAAATATTAACATTGCAACATGTAATAATATAATTGAAATATTTTATATTCTTTCACACTACATCTTTGAAATCAAGTATGTATTTTTAAAATTTATTTTTATTGTGATAACATTGGTGTATAACATTACATACATTTCATGTGGACAACCTTATATTTCTACTTCTGTATATACTACAGCATGCTTGTTGTTGTTGTTGTTCAGTTGCTCAGTCGTGTCTGACTGTTTGTGACCCCGTGGACTGCAGCACACCAGGCCTCCCTGTCCCTCAGCATCTCCCGAAGTTTGCCCAAGTTCATGTCCATTGCATTGGTGATAACATACAGACATCTCATCCTTTGATACCCTCTTCTCCTTCTGCCCTCAATCTTTC
Source organism: Capra hircus (assembly GCF_001704415.2). Lineage (NCBI taxonomy): Eukaryota > Metazoa > Chordata > Mammalia > Artiodactyla > Bovidae > Capra > Capra hircus. The sequence continues at coordinate 37,869,896 of NW_017189517.1, read as the reverse complement.
CCACCATCAGGGACTTTTCCAATGAGTCACCTGTTTGTATCAGATGATCAAAATATTGGAGCTTCAGCTTCAGCATCAGTCCTTCCAATGACTATTCAGTGTTGATTTCCCTTAAGATTGACTGGTTTGATCTCTTTGCTGTCCATGGGCTGCTCAGGAGTCTTCTCCAGCACCACATTCAAAGGCATCAATTCTTCGGTGCTTCGCCTTCTTTATGGTCCACTCTCACAACCATATGTGACCACAGGGAAGCCTTGACTATACAAACCTTTGTTGGCAGAGTAATGTCTCTGCTTTTCAACACACTGTCAAGGTTTGTTATCTCTTTCCCGCCAAGAAGCAATCATCTTCTGATTTCATGGCTGTCATCACTGTCCACAGTGATCTTAGAGCCCAAGGAGAGGAAATCTGTCACTATTTCCACCTTTTACCCTTCTATTTGCCATGAAGTAATGGGACCAGATGCCATGATCTTAGGGTTTTTTTATATTTAGTTTTTTTTAAGAAGTGAACCCAGATGGATTTTTTTTTACAGTGTAAACCATTTATCATTTATTATTATTATTATTATTTTTACTTTACAATATTGTATTGGTTTTGCCATACATCAACATGAATCCTCCACGGGTGTACACGTGTTCCCCATCCAGCCAGCTCTTTCACTCTCCTCCTTCACCCTCATCAAGAGGCTCTTTAGTTTCTCTTCGCTTTCTGCCATTAGAGTGGTATCATCTGCATATCTGAGGTTGTTGATGTTTCTCCCACCTATCTTGATTCTGGCTTGCAACTTATCCAGCCTGGCATTTCTCATGATGTGCTCAGTGTATAGATTAAACAGGATGACAGCAGACAGCCCTGTCATACTCCTTTCTGAATATTGAACCAATCAGCTACTCCATACAGGGTTCTGACTGTTGCTTCTTGACTTGTATTCAGGTTTCTCAGGAGACAGGTAAGATGCTCTAGTAGTCCCATCTCTAAGAGCTTTCCACAGATTATTATGATCCACACAGTCAAAGGCTTTAGAGTAGTTGATGAAACAGAGGTAGATGTTTTTCTGGAATTCCCTAGCTTTCTCTATGATTCAGCGAATGTTGGCAATTTGGTCTCTGGTTCCTCTTCCTTTTCTAAATCCAGCTTGGACATCTGGAATGTCTTGGTTTGCTTAATGCTGAAGCTTAGCATGGAAGATTTTAAGCATGACCTTGCTAGCATGGGAGATGAGTGCAACTGTCCAATGGTTAGCACATTCTTTAGTACTGCCCCTCTTGGGAATTGGGTTGAGGACTGACCTTTTCCAGTCCTGTGACCTCTGCTGGGTCTTCCAGATTTGCTGACATATTGAATGCAACACCTTGATAGCATCATCCTTTAGGGTTTTGAATAGTTCTACAGGAATTCCTAGTCAAGGCTATGGTTTTTCCAGGGGTCATGTATGGATGCGAGAGTTGGACTATGAAGAAAGCTAAGTGCCGAAGAATTGATGTGTTTGAACTGTGGTGTTGGAGAAGACTCTTGAGAGTCCCTTGGACTGCAAGGAGATCCAACCAGTCCATTCTAAAGGAGGTCAGCCCTGGGTGTTCTTTGGAAGGAATGATGCTAAAGCTGAAACTCCAGTACTTTGGCCACCTCATGCGAAGAGTTGACTCATTGGAAAAGACTCTGATGCTGAGAGAGATTGGGGGCAGGAAGAGAAGGGGACGACCGAGGATGAGATGGCTGGATGGCATCATGGACTCGATGGATGTGAGTTTGAGTGAACTCCAGGAGATGGTGATGGACAGGGAGGCCTGGCGTGCTGCGATTCATGGGATTGCAAAGAGTTGGACACGACTGAGCGACTGAACTGAGCTGAACAGGAATTCCATCACATCCACTAGCTTTATTAACAGCAGTGCTTCCTAAGGCCCACTTGACTTCGCTCCCCAGAATATCTGGCTCTGGGTAGCTGACCACACCATCGTAGTAATCTGGTTCATTAGGATCTTTTCTGTATAGCTCTTCCATGTATTTCTTCCATCTTTTCTTGATCTCTTCACCTCTACTAGGTCTCTACCATTTATGTCCTTTATTGTGCCCATCTTAGGGGAAAATATTCTCTTGATATTTTCAATTTTCTTGAAGAGATCTCTAGTCTCTCCCCTTCTGTTGTTTTCTTCTAGCTTTATGCACTGTTCAATGAAGAAGGCCTTCTTGTCTCTCCATGCTATTCTTTGGAACTCTGCATTTAGTTGGATATTTTGCTTTCTCCCTTGCTTTTCACTTCTCTTCTTTCTTTAGCTTTCTTTAGTAAAGCCTCCTCAGATAACCACTTTGCCTTCTTGCGTTTATTTTTTTGGGGGGATGGTTTTCTTTGCTGCCTCCAGTACAATATTACAGACCTCTGTCCATAGTTCTTCAGGCAGTTTACTATATCTAATCCCTTAAATCTATTCATTTCCTCCACTGCATAATCATAGGCATTTTGATTTAAGTTGAACCTGGTTTACATAGTGGTTTTCCCCATTTTCTTTAGCTTAAACCTGAATTTTTCTATGAGAAGCTGTTGATCTGAGCCACAGTCAGCTCCAGGTATTGTTTTTGCTGACTGTATAGTATGTATCACTCCATCTTCAGCTACAAAGAATGTAATCAATTTGACTTTGGTATTGACCATTTGGTGATGTCCATGTGTAAAGTAGCCTCTTGTGTTGTTGAAAAGGATATTTGCTATGACCAGTGCATTCTCTTGACAGAAATATGTTAGCCTTTGGCCTGCTTCATTTTGCTCTCCAAAGCCAAACTTTCCTGTTACTCCAGGTATCTCTTGACTTCTTACTTTTGCTTTCCAATCCCCGATGATTAATAGGACATCTTTTTTGGTATTAGTTCTAGGAGATCTCCTAGGTCATCATTGAACTGATCAGCTTCTTCGGCATCAGTGATAGAGACATAGACTTGAAATACTGTGATATTGAATGGTTTGCCTTAGAAATGAATCAAGATCATTTTGTCATCTTTGAGGCTGTACCCAAGTATTGCATTTCAGACTCATTTGTCTGAACAGTATTGCATAGGAACCTGGAATGTTAGGTCCATGAATCAAGGTAAACTGAAAGTGAGCAAGCAGGAGGTGGTAAGAATTAACATTTAAAAAAAAAAAAGAATTAACATTGACATCTTAGGAATCAGTGAACTAAAATGGAAAGGAATGGGTGAATTTAATTCAGATAACCATTATATCTACTACAGTGTGGCAAGAATCCCATAGAAGAAATGGAGTAGCCCTCATAATCAAAAAAGAGTCCAAAATGCAGTACTCGGGTGCAACAGCATGCTTACCCCTCCAAGAAAACTTTGTTTCCCTCAGTCACCATACAGTTGATCTCCTTTACCAATTCAACCCTCCCCGCCCTCCCTCCCCTCTGGTAACCCTGCTACTCTGTTCTCTATATCTGTGTATTTGTTTCTGTTTTTTCCTTGATTTTGCTTTTGTTTTTATATGACTCATATGATTAAAATCATGCAGTGTTTGTCTTTCTCTGACTTATTTCACTTAGGATAATACCTCAAGGTTGATCCATGTTATCACAAAAGGTAAGATTTCATCTTTTTATGGTTAACAAGTGTGTGTGTGTGTGTGTGTGTGTGTGTGTGTGTGTGTGTGTACGTGTGCTTTTCTTGTTGTTCAGTCACTATCTGACTCTTTTTGACCCCATGGACTGCAGCATGCCAGGCTCCTCTATCCTCTACTATTTCCCAGAATTTGCTCAGATTCGTGTTTATTGAGTCAGTGATGCTAACCATCTCATCCTCTGTCATCCCTTCTCCTTTTGCCTTCAATCTTTCCCAGCATCAGGGTCTTTTCTAATGAGTCACCTCTTCACATCAGGTGGTCAAAGTATTGGAGCTTCAGCATCAGTCCTTCCAATGAATATTCAGAACTGATTTCATTTGGGTTGACTGGGTTGATCTCCTTGCAGTCCAAGGGACTCTCAAGAGTCTTCTCCAACATAGCAGTTCAAAAGCATTAATTCTTCGGTGCTCAGCTTTCTTTATAGTCCAACTCTCACATCCATACATGACTGTTGGAAAGACCATAGGTTTCACCAGATGGACCTTTGTTGGCAAAGTTATGTCTCTGCTTTTTAATATGCTGTCTAGTCTGATCATAGCTTTTCTTCCAAGGAGCAAGCGTTTTTTAATTTCATGGCTGCAGTCACCATCTGCAGTGATTTTGGAGCCCAGAAAAATAAAGTCTAACACTGTTACAATGTTTCCACAGTTTCCCCATCTATTTGTCCTGAAGTGATGGGACCAGATGCCATGATCTTAGTTTTCTGAATGTTGAGTTATAAGCCAACTTTTTCACTCTCCTCTTTGACTTTCATCAAGAGGCTCTTTAGTTCTTTGCTTTCTGCCATAGGGTGGTGTCATCTGCATATCTGAGGTTGTTGATATTTCTCCCGGCAATCTTGATTCCAGCTTATGCTTCATCCAGTCCACTGTTTCTCATGATGTACTCTGCATATAAGTTAAATAAGCAGGGTGACAATATACAGCCTTGACATACTCCTTTCCCAATTTGGAAGGAGTCTATTGTTCCATGTCCAGTTCTAACTGTTGCTTCTTGACCTGCATACAGATTTCTCAAGAGGTAGGTCAGGTGGTCTGGTATTCCCATCTCTTTCGGAATTTTCCAGTTTGTTGTGATCCACATGGTCAAAGGCAATTAGCATAGGGGTGCATGTATCTTTTATTTTTATTTATTTGTTTCTTTTAATTTTTGGCTGTGCTAGGTCTTCCTTGCTGTGTGTCGGCTTTATCTAGTTGTGGTGAGTGGGGGTTACTCTTCATTGTGGTGCTCAGGATTCTCTTGTGAAGCACAGGCCTGTGGAACACAGGCTTCAGCAGTTGCAGCACTTGGATTCAGTAGTTGCAGTATGCTGGATCTAAGGTATGCAGGCTTCAGTAGTTTGGGCACAGGAGCTCATTAGTTGTGGCTTGTGGGCCCTGGAGCGTGCAGACTTCAGTAGTTGTTACTCACAGGCTTAGTTGATCTGCAGCATATGGAATCTTCCTGGGCCAGGGATAAAACCCGTGTCCTATGCATTGGGAGGAAGATTCTTATCCATTACACCACCAGGAAAGTCCCATGTATCTTTTTTTTAGTATTAAAATTATTTTTAATTGGAGAAAGTAGTATATATTATATATATATATAATGTGTAAATTATATATAATATTCTTATCCATTGCACCACCAGGAAAGTCCCATGTATGTTTTTTTTAGTATTAAAATTTATTTTTAATTGGAGAAAGTAGTGTATATTATATATATATATATAAAATGTGTAAAATAGATAGCTGGTGAGAAGTTGCTATATAAAACAAGGAGCCCAGCCTGGTGCTCGGTGAGGACCATATATCTTTTTGAATTAACGTTTTTATATTCTTTGGATAAATACCCAGAAATGGAATAGCTGGATCATATGGTAGTTCTATTCTTAATTTTTTTGAGGAATCCCATACTATTTTCTATAGTGGCTATACCAATTTGCATTCCCATCAATAGTGTATAAGGCTTCCCTTTTCTCTACATCCTAACCAATATTTGTTATTTCTTGGTTTTTAGATAGTAGCTGCTCTGACAGGTATGAAGTGATATCTTACTGTGGTTTTGATTTGTATTTCCCTAGTACTGAGTGTTGGACATTTTTTATGTGCCTGTTGGTTATCTGTATACCTTCTTTGGAAAAATGTCTATTCAACTCTTCTGTCCATTGTTTAATTGGGTTATTTGTTTGTTTTTGTTGTTTAGTTGTATGAGTTCTTTATATATTGTGGATACTAACTTATGTGATTTGCAAATATCTTCTCCCCTTCAGTAGATTGTCTTTTTGTTTTATTGATGGTTCCTTTGTGGCTCAGACGGTAAAGTGTCTGCCTACGATGCAGGAGACCTGGGTTTGATCCCTGGGTGGGGAAGATCCCCTGGAGAAGGAAATGGCACCCCACTCCAGTACTCTTGCTTGGAAAATCCCATGGACGGAGGAGCCTGGTGGGCTACAGTCCATGGGGTCGCAAATAGTCAGACATGACTGAGCGACTTCCCTTCCCTTGCTGTGCAGAAGCTTTTAAGTTTGATGCAGTCCTATCTATTTTTGCCTTGCGTCTCTTGCCTGAGTAGACATATCCAGAAAAATTGCTAAGACCAATGTCAAAGGGCATGCTGCCTATGTTTCTAAGAGTTTTATGGTTTCAAGTTTTTCATTCAAGCTTTTCATACATTTTGAAGTGATTTCTGTGTATAGTGTAACATAACCATCCAATTTCATTTTTTTTGCATGTGGCTGTGCAGTTTTCTCAACATCTTTAATTGAGGAGATGCTTTGTTTTCTCCATTGTATGTTCTTTGCTCTTTTGTCATAAATTAGTTGTCCATATATGTAAGGGTTTATTTCTGGTATCTCAATTCTGTTCCATTGATCTATATAACTGTTTTTCTGACAGTATTATGCTGTTTTGATTAGTATGGCCTTGTAATATAGTTTGAAATCAAGGCATGAGATACCTGCAGCTTTGTTCTTTCTTTGCAGCATCGCTTTGGCTTCCCAGATGCTCTGACTCTGTAACTCCCTGGACTGTAGCCCACCAGGCTCCTCTGTCCATGAGATTCTCCCAGCAAGAATACTGGAGTGGGGCGACATTTCCTCCTCCAGGGGATCTTCCCCACCCAGGATCAAACCCATGTCACTTAAGTCTCCTGCATTGGCAGGAGGATTCTTTACCTCTAGTGCCACACCAGAAGCCCATTAGTATGGCTTTGTAATATAGTTTGAAATCAAGGCATGAAATACCTGAAGCTTTGTTCTCTCTTCTCAGGATTCCTTTGACTAGTCAGAGCGTTTTGTGGTTCCACATAAATTTTAGAGTTTTTGGTTCTATTTCTGTGAAAAATGTCCTGTGAATTTTGAAACTAATTGCATTAAATCTGTAGATTGTTTTTTAGGTAATGTGGACACTTAATAATATTAATTCTGCCAATTCATTTGTGTCATCTTTAGTTTCTTTCAGCAGTGTCTTATAGTTTTTAATGTTACAGGTCTTTCACCTCCTTGGTTAAACTACCAGGTATGTATTTAAAATTTACAGCACATCTCTGAAGTAGTTACATTTCAAGTGCTCAATAGTCCCTGTGGCTAGTGGCTATCAAATTGGACAGTGAAGTTCAGCAGTCTTGCTGCCTAGGTTCAAATCCCAGTTCTATAATTTATAGCTGTGTAATCTGGACTAATTGCTTTAATGCATATATACCTCAATGTGAATATCAAAAAATAAAATGGGAACAATAATTGTACCTGCCTCGTAGGGTGCAGTAAAGATAAATGATAAAATGTGAGTAGAAGGCTTTAGTGTTATCATCTTTGTGGTTATCGGAGCATCCAGAGAACATCCATGGTTTCCAGCTAATGAATGTTTATAGAATTGAACTGAATTCTGCTCAGAGTTCCTCAAATAGCAGAGGGATTAAAAAATAATGCTTTGACAGATGAATGGATAAAGAAGATATAGTACAGATATACAGTGGAATACTGCATGCATGCATGCTAAGTTGCTTCACTTGTGTCTGACTCATTTTGACTCCTTCAGGGGATAGTCCCAACCCAGGGTTTGAACATGAGTCTCTTATGTCTCTTGAATTGGCAGACAGGTAGGTTCTTCACCATTAGTGCCATCTGGGAAGCCCACAATGGAATACTACTCAGGCATAAAAAGGAATGAAATAATGTCATTTGCAGCAACATGGATGCAACTAGAAATTATCATGCTGCTGCTGCTGCTAAGTCACTTCAGTCATGTCCAACTCTGTGCAACCCCATAGATGGCAGCCCACCAAGCTCCCCCGTCCCTGGGATTCTCCAGGCAAGAACACTGGAATCGGTTGCCATTTCCTTCTCCAATGCATGCAAGTGAAAAGTGAAAGTGAAGTTGCTCAGTCGGGTCTGACTCTCAGCGACCCCATGAACTGCAGCCTTCCAGGCTCCTCCATCCATGGGATTTTCCAGGCAAGAGTACTGGAGTGGGGTGCCAGTGCTTCTCCTCCTGAGGAACTAGGCTGTTGCAAATCTCCAGCGAAGCCAAATGCTCTAGGCTGCAATTGCTCACATGTGCCACTCTTCACAGACCTGCTCTCAGCTGATGGAACCTCCTGGTAACCCTCCTCTCATCCCCCTCCCACCAGGGTGGCCCACAACCAATGACTGACTAATATGAGGCATAAAACCCCGCTCCATCTTGCCTCAAGTGGGTGTAATTCTTCCATGTGGTTTATGCTCCAGTTCCCTGTGGGTCAGGCCCCTGGGCTAGATGTGACGTGACACACATCTTGTTTGTCTTGTTCCTTTTCTTTTCTATTTCACTCTTTCCATTGCCTGTTTTCCCCCCGAAAGTGCTCCCTCAGTAAATGCCTGGAAGCCAACTTCAGTCTATTGGTGTCAATACTCTGCTGTCATCTTCCCAAATCATTTTCCCATTCATCTCTGGGGACTGTTCAGACCCATGCTCTGGGCTGGGTGTGCTATTGTGCTGAAAGTGGGCTGAGGGGCTGACTAAACAAATGGGCTCTATTGAAGTGGCCATAATTATCATACTAAGTGAAATAAGTTGGAAAAAACAAATACCATATATTATCACTAATGTGTGGAATCTAAAGTGAAAGTGAAAGTTGCTCAGTCGTGTCCGACTCTCTGCGACCCCATCGACTATACAGGTCATGGAATTCTCCAGGCCAGAATACTGGAGTGGGTAGCCTTTCTCTTCTCCAGGGGATCTTTGCAACCCAGGGATTAAACCTGGGTCTCCCGCACTGCAGGTGGATTCTTTACCAGCTGAGCCACAAGGGAAGCCTGTGGAATCTAAAATATGACACAAGCTAATCAATCTATGAAACAGAAACAGAACTGGGGACATAGAGAGTACACTGGTGATTGACAAAGGGGAAACGGTTGAATTGGGAGTTTGGGATTAGCAGAAGCAGACTGGAATATATAGAATAGACAAGCAGCAAGGTCCTACTGTATAGCACAGAGAACTGTACTCAATATCCTGAGATAAACCATAGTGGAAAAGAATAGGGTGAAGTCGCTCAGTCGTGTCTGACTCTTTGCGACCCCATGGACTGTACAGGCTCTTTCATCCATGGAATTTTCCAGGCAAGGATACTGGAGTGGGTTGCCATTTCCTTCTCCAAGGGATCTTCCAGATGCAGGGATTGAACCCGGGTCTCCCGCACTGTAGGTGTGGAAAAGAATATGAATATATATATATATAGATAACTGAGTCACTTCACTATACAGCAGTAATTAATACACTGTAAATCAACTATATTTCAATTAAAAAAATATCAGTGATATAAGCATACTTATGGATCCTTCATGTTGTTGTAGAGCAGAAATTAACACAACATTGTAAAGTGATTATCGTCCAATTAAAAATAAATACTTTTTTTAAAAAATCAAACATATTTCAATTAAAAATATTAGGGATATAAGGATACTTTTGGCTGATTCACATTGTTGTATGGCAGAAACCAACAAAACACTGTAAAGCAGTTACCCTCCAATAAAAATAAATCTTAGGGGGAAAATTAATGCTTTGGAGTGAGAGGTCATAGTTTCAAACTCTAGTTCTTCTCCTTCTTAGCTCCATTCATGACTCCACTCCTCTCACCCCGGCACTCCTCTAGTCTTTTCTGCTCTGTAATACCTATGCTCCTTTATCTCTGGACAGGAAAAGCCACTTTGAGATTGACGCTTACTCCTTGGAAGAAAACTTATCACCAACCTAGATAGCATATTGAAAAGCAGAGACATTACTTTGCCGACTAAGGTCCGTCTAGTCAAGGCTATGGTTTTTCCTGTGGTCATGTATGGATGTGAGAGTTGGACTGTGAAGAAAGCTGAGCGCTGAAGAATTGATGCTTTTGAACTGTGGTGTTGGAGAAGAGTCTTGAAAGTCCCTTGGACTGCAAGGAGATCCAACCAGTCCATTCTGAAGGAGATCAGTCCTGGGATTTCTTTGGAGGGAATGATGCTGAAGCTGAAACTCCAGTACTTTGGCCACCTCATGCGAAGAGTTGACTCACTGGAAAAGACTCTGATGCTGGGAGGGATTGGGGGCAGGAGGAGAAGGGGACGACAGAGGAAGAGATGGCTGGATGGCATCATTGACTCGATGGACCTGAGTCTGAGTGAACTCCGGGAGTTGGTGATGGACAGGGAGGCCTGGTGTGGTGCGATTCATGGGATCGCAAAGAGTTGGACACGACTGAGTGATTGAACTGAACTGAACTGTAGGAACCATAGGGATGTAAGAATGAAGCATAGTGGGGAAGACAAGTAAACCCTGAAAAATGAAGAATGTTGTACAGGCTAAAGCTCCTTTAGATGACTTCCTTCCTACTTTATTGGCATTAAAAAATAGCTTTTGCTTTAACAAAACAAACCTTGGTTCCATCTTTTGTGAAACTGAAAACCAAAGCAAAATAATGCAAGCTGTGTGAGGGCAGAGATTGTGTCTGCTTATTTTCCACTTATCCCCTATGCTTAACACAGTGCCTAGCATATAGTAGGCATCCTATTGCTGAATACATAGGTGAGGAAGCAGGAGCTGAGTTTTCCTTTGCAGGATAACAAGGATGCAACAGGAAGTCATTTCATTGTTTATTTCATAAGTAATGTATTAGTTATCTATTGCTGCATAACAACATAACCCCCAACTTTAGCAGCTTAAAATGACACACATTTATTATCTGATAATTTCTGTGGGTCAGGAATCTGGTCATGACTTAGATGGGTGTCCTGAGCTTAGGGTCTCTCACAAGGTCTCTCACAAGGCCACCATCCCAGTGTTCTACTGAGAAGGATCCATTTCCTAGCTCACTCATGATTGTTGGCAGGATTCAGTTTCTCATGGGCTGTTCTATCAAGGCCTCAGTCCCTTGGTTCCTTGCCATGAGGGGCCTCTCTGCTGACATGTCACAGCATGGCAGCTTGCTTCATCAGAGTGAGCAACCAAGAGGACAAGAGAGAGCACAAGCAAGATAGAAGTCACAGTCTTTTGTAACCTAATCACTCACAAGGTCCAGCCCACACCTAAGGGAAGGGAATTATAGAAAGGAGTGAAGCACCATGATCTTTGGAGACCACATCAGAATGTGAGTACTACAGATGCTGAGTAGACTGGTTGTTTTGAGTATAGGTAAATGAAAAACTGCATAGATGGTGAAGCTGGAAAGTAGGCTGGAGTTAGGCCAACCATGGAGGTTCTTGGGATGTCCTAAGTTGTCTGAACTTTGTTCTGATGCTAAGTTGTCTGAACTTTGTTCTGATGCTAGCTACTCAAAATGTAATTCATGGATCAGCAGCATTCATATCACCTAAATACTTGCTAGAAAGACAGAAGCTAAGGCTCCTATCAAAGACCCACCAAATTAGAGTCTGCCATTTTACTTAGATCCCAGCTACATCAAAGTTTTAAAAATGCTGCTTTTGTTTCTGATAAGGAGAAAACAGCTTTTGTGAAAATACTGAACATGGAAGAGGAGGAATGAATCAAAGATGACTACATTTTTTGAACATACAAATAGGATTGTCTGCTTATGGCATTAGGAGATTTACAGAAGAATATGGCTGACCCTCAATATCAGTGATTCCCATACTTAATTCTGCATTAGAGTCACAAGAAGCTTTTAAAATGCTTCTTGGAGAAATGCTGATTCTAGGGTTGGAGCATCATGTAGTGCTGAAAATAAAGTGCTCAAAACACAAAAGGATAGGAGTAGGTCAAAGGGATGCTGGAGCCAAGCTTTAAGAGTTCCCCACATCCAAAGCTGGAAAAATTTGAGCAACAAAATAAATAATATGGTATTATGTTATAATCCAAAGTATAAAATAAATATCCATGAATCCATACTGATATAAATGACTGAATAAATGAGAGGCCAATATCCAGGTGCTTAGTCCCTCAGTTGTGTCTGATTCTTTGTGACCCCATGGATTGTAGCTTGCCAGGCTCCTCTGTCCATGGGGGAATTCTCCAGGCAAGAATACTGGAGTGGATTGCCATTACCTCCTCCAGGGGATCTTCCCAACCCAGGGATTGAATCCAGGTATTGAACCCAGGTCTCCCACACTGCAGGCAGATTCTTTACCATCTGAGTCACTAGGGAAGCCCAAAAGGGATCCAATAACGCAGGCAGAAGTCACTGCAGGTGAAGGCCCAGTGAGGCACCAAGGGAAGGTCATGGTCAAGTATGACTGCAAGGAGCTACAGAAGCGTCTCAACCTGGAGAAGTGGATCTAGGAGCAGCTTGAAGACTGCCCGGCCCCTGTTTTTCCCTCCTCCCTAACCCCTACCCCAGGAAGAGGAGATTCCAGAGCTAGAAATCGATGTGGATGAACTGGACATGGAGACCAATGATACCTCGGCTACCAGGGTCAAGGAGTTGCTGGTTGACTTACAAACCCACTGAGGCCCTCATCTCTGGCCTGCTGGACAAGATCTGGGGCATGAAGAAGCTGAGCACACCCTAGAAGAAGTAAGGGTCCTCGACCCAGGTGAACAGTGGCTCCTACAGGACAATTGCTGGTCCCCTCCCCCAACCTCATAGCAACAGCATTGGGGGTGGGGGGTGGCCTGCGGCCAGGCCTGGTGCCATGTCAGGGCTCCCTATACTGCTGGCCCAGGGGCCTCTTCTTTGCCCTCAATTTTTCATTTGGTGGGTTTATTATTATTCTTATTAAACTGATGGGATTTTGTGTTTTCATGTTTACTGCAGCGTGGGCCCTCTAATAAAGCTAGGATATGCCGTTGGTGCAGCTAAAAAAAATCATGTTGATAGTATGTACACTTCAGGATAATGAGAATGGCACCTACCTTCTATGGTGTGTGCTCAGTTGCTCAGTCATATACAACTCTTTGGGATCCCCATGGACTGTAGCCTACCAGCTTCCTCTGTCCATGGGATTTCCCAGAAAAGAATACTGGAGTGAGTTGCCATTCCCTTCTACAAGGGATCTTCCTGACCTTGGGATCAAATCCACATCTGCACTGGGAAGCAGATTCTTTACCACTGTGCCACCTGGGAAGCCCACCTCACCTCTGTTGTAATCCTCTCCGAATCTCAAAACCTCAGACAAACCCAAACTGAGGATGACCTTCCACAAAATACCGACCAATTCATCTTATATTTGTCAAGACCATGAAAAACAAGTGAAGACAGAAACTGTCACAGATAGGAGAAGCTAACGAAACATGATGATTAAATGAAAGAAGAATCCTGGATTGGATTTTGGAATAGAAAAAGAACATTAGTGGAAAAACTAATGAGATCAAATAATGAATGAAGAAATAATAAATCTCTAGTTTAGTTAATAGTAATGTACCAATGTTGATTTCTTAGTTTTGACAAATATACCATAGTTATGTAAGATGTTAACATTAGGGCGCTGGGTAGCAGGTATACAGGAATTCTCAGAGCGGTCTCTACAACTTCTCAGTAAACAGACTTATTCCTAAATAAAATGTCCATTACAACTCAGTAGATGTCCATGCCTCACTGTCTGAGATTCTGATTCACTATTTCTGGGTGAGGGGAGACAGGTGGTTAAACACCATTATGTTCTAAAAATTCCCCAGATGATTCTGGTGTGGGGTCCACACTTTAACTACTGCTCTGTACCAAACTCTTATGGTGATTTCTCTCAAACCACTGTGAAAAGTAACCACGTGATACAAAGCAGTGTTATACAGTGCAAAGAGCACTAGTTTACAGCTCAAGAGACTTAATCCTTCATCTACCATCCTTCAGCTACAGAACCTGGATAAACCACTTCATCTCTCTTAGCCTCAAGCTTCTCATCTGCAAAATAGAGACTAATGACCATTAAATGAAATAAAATCTATAAAATCTAAAAATATTTCCAACATGTTTACTACTTTAAAAACGTTTAACATTATTTATTTGTGGCAGTGCTGGGTCTTCATTGCTGCATAGGCTTTCTCTAGATGCAGACAGCAGGCGCTACTCCAGTTGTGGTGCTCGGGCTTCTCATTTTGGTAGCTTCTCTTGCTGCAAAGCACTGGCTCTAGGTGCTCAGGCTTCACTATTTGCAGCACCATGGGCTCAGCAGTTGCAGCTCACAGGCTCTAGAGTGTGAGTTCAGTCGTGGCACTGCCCCGCAGCATGCAGAATCTTCCTGGACCAGGGATCAAACCTGTGTCCCTTGCATCAGCAGGCAGATTTTTAACCATTGGACCACCAGAGAAGTTCTCAATTTTTCAGATTACCATCTAGTTCTGTTATCGCCAACTTAATAAATAATTCCATGAAATCCACAGATGTATAGAACAGTCTTTTGGACTCTGTGGGAGAGGGAGAGGGTGGGACGATTTGGGAGAATGGCATTGAAACATGTATAACATCATATAAGAAATGAATCACCAGTCTAGGTTCAATGTAGGATACAGGATGCTTGGGGCTGGTGCACTGGGATGACCCAGAGGGGTATGGGGAGGGAGGAGGGAGGGGGGTTCAGGATGGGGAACACGTGTACACCCACGGCAGATTCATGTTGATGTGGGGCAAAACCAATACAGTATTGTAAAGTAATTAGCCTGCAATTAAACTAAAAAAAATAAGTCAGAGCTAACATATCTCAAATTAATAACATCCACACTTCATGGTATTACCATATACCCAGTCCAATGATGCTGTCATTGCCCCAGACTCCTTTAATATAGATAGAAGCCAGTTTTTAGGCCACAAAAGAAAGTCTTTTAAAATCACATCTCATTGACCAAATGTAGCCAGCTTTGTCACCCATGTTTAACCACCAGACAGTCCTCTAAATGACCCTTGGTTATTTCTAAAAGCCAAAACTGCCCTAAAGGAACAGAGCCTGGGCCATTAGGGGGAAGAAAATTCATTTCAGAACTTGATAAAAAGATACACAGTCCTCCCCAGAAAAATATATCAGCATGCAAAAAAAATTTGCCAACAATTTGGATCCCTAGACTTTAAAAGTCCCAATCTGGGGAGATAAATATTTACCATTACTAAGAAAATCCAAATGTTCCGAAAAGACTCAGAAGAAATCCTTTGGAGGCAACTTCTCTGAAGGAAACAAATGCACAACAGAAAAACACTGCACTTGGGGTGTAAATAAACATCTTAAGATTTGGGTATGTCACTAGTTTGGAGCAAAAAATCACCTTCCTCTTAATGTCAATTTCCTCATTTGTAAAATGCAGAAAAGAGGATTGTGCTACCTCAATGGTTCTCCATGTGTTCATGGAGCAGCCTCACAATCACCTAGGAGGTCATTAAAAGTGCCTACTGAATCAGAAACTTTGGGAGGGGGCCCGGCCATCTGTGTTTTAACAAGCCCTCCAGGGGATTCTGATGTACACTCAAGTTTCAGAACCACCAAGCTAAATGATCTCAAGTCTCTTTGAGCTCTCAAATTCTACAATTTGGAAAGTATAAACTTCAGTAATTCAAAATATAAAACCCAAACCAACAGTTTCAGTCACATATCTGTTAAAAGATTTTCTGAAATTAATTTCTAAGGGAAAAAGAATAAGAATCTTTACTTTTACCTTATATACCCATGCATACCTATTTACAAATACTAGGCATTCATATATTTACCATGTGGTCCAATTCGGCTGAAAAAGAAAATTCTTTGACCCAGAGGAAGTTGAGAAGAAAATACCTAGTTCAATTTATCTTGTACAGTTATTTTCCCTACCTTCTACCTGCAATCCAAATTATTCCATGGTTTTATTAACAAAGTAGTAGGGGAAACTGGACTTTATTTTTATCTAAAAGCAATACATATCTTGTTTTCACTGGAAATATACTCAAGACACACCACCAGGACTTATCAAGCAATAATAAAAATAATTATTCTTAGTGCTAACAAATGACCTCAACGGTTTTATGATTTAGTGAGAGAGATATTAAAAAAGAAAACCTACCATGTGTGTTTGTTTAGCATGAAGACTCAGTTTGTCTCAAAATCAGAAGGGAAAGCAATTAAAGTAATTGATATTAACTAGTGTTCTGACTGCAGCCATGAAAGTAAAAGATGCTTACTCCTTCGAAGAAAAGTTATGACCAACCTAGATAGCATATTCAAAAGCAGAGACATCACTTTGCCGACTAAGGTCCGTCTAATCAAGGCTATGGTTTTTCCATTGTTCACGTATGGATGTGAGAGTTGGACTGTGAAGAAAGCTGAGCACTGGAGAATTGATGCTTTTAAACTGTGGTGTTGGAGAAGACTCTTGAGAGTCCCTTGGACTGCAAGGAGATCCAACTAGTCCATCCTAAAGGAGACCAGTCCTGGGTGTTCATTGGAAGGACTGATGCTGAGGCTGAAATTCCAATAGTGTGGCCACCTCATGCAAAGAGTTGACTTATTGGAAAAGACTCTGATGCTGGGAGGGATTGTGGGCAGGAGGAGAAGGGGATGACAGAGGATGAGATGGCTGGATGGCATCACTGACTCGGCGGACGTGAATCTGAGTAAACTCCGGGAGCTGGTGATGGACAGGGAGGCCTGGCGTGCTGCGATTCATGGGGTCGCAAAGAGTCGGGCACGACTGAGTGACTGAACTGAACTGAACTGAACTAAGGCTGATGGTAATGGGTTTGATTTCAAACAAGTAAACCAGATATTTAATATTAAGGAATTGTTTTAATAAGTATGGTGATATCAGTTATGTATAATATAGAAGTGCCATTATCTTTAGAAAAAAAAACTTGATACTGTAATATTTAATAAATGAAGAATACCTGTGAATTTTACTATCATCAAGTATTGAGCTAAGGTGAGTGGTTCAGTTCAGTTCAGTTGCTTGTGTCCAGCTCTTTGCGACCCCATGAACTGCAGCACGCCAGGACTCCCTGTCCATCACCAACTCCCGGAGTTCACTCAGACTCATCTCCATTGAGTTGGTGATGCCATCCAACCATCTTATCCTCTGTCATCCCCTTCTCCTCTTGCCCACAATCCCTCCCAGCATCAGAGTCTTTTCCAATGAGTCAACTCTTTGCATGAGGTGGCCAAAGTACTGGAGTTTCAGCTTTAGCATCATTCCTTCCAAAGAAATCCCAGGGCTGATATCCTTCAGAATGGACTGGTTGGATCTCCTTGCAGTCCAAGGGACTTTCAAAAGTCTTCTCCAACACCACAGTTCAAAAGCATCAATTCTTCAGCGCTCAGCCTTCTTTACAGTCCAACTCTCACATCCATACATGACCACAGGAAAAACCAGTCTTGACTAGGACAAACCCTTGTTGACAAAGTAATGTCTCTACTTCTTAATATGCTGTCTAGGTTGGTCATAAATTTCCTTCCAAGGAGTGTCTTTTAATTTCATGGCTGCAATCACCTTCTGCAGTGATTTTGGAGCCCCCAAAATAGAGTCAGCCACTGTTTCCCCATCTATTTGCCATGAAGTGGTGGGACCAGATGACATGATCTTAGTTTTCTGAATGTTGAGCTTTAAGCCAACTTTTTCACTCTCCTCTTTCACTTTCATCAAGAGGCTTTTAGTTCTTCTTCACTTTCTGCCATAAGGGTGGTATCATTTGCATATCTGAGGTTATTGATATTTCTCCCAGCAATCTTGATTCCAGCTTGTGCTTCTTCCAGCCCAGTGTTTCTCATGATGTACTCTGCATAGACGTTAAATAAGCAGGGTGACAATATACAGCCTTGACGTACTCCTTGTCCTATTTGAAGCCAGTCTGTTGTTCCATGTCCAGTTCTAACTGTTGTTTCCTGACCTGCATACAGATTTCTCAAGAGGCAGGTCAGGTGGTCTGGTATTCCCAACTCTTTCAGAATTTTTCAGTTTAGTGGATGGGGAGGTAAAAGGAACAAGATTGGCCATGAAAGAAGTGTTGAAGTAGATATGGTATATGGGGATGCATTTTACTCTTCTACTTGAAATTTTTTAATAAGACAAAGCAGAAAATATGCCAATTAAATTATCTGCTGTTTTGAGTAAAAAGCATATACTGGGATCCTGCCAACCAAATGAATAAACTGGAATTTTAAAGATGTTATTCCTCCATTACAAGGGAAGTAGTGTACTTAAATTTAGTATCTATCAATTAAGAAACACAGATAATGTACTAAAACATCCCACTTACCATGAGTTCAAACTGATAGTGAGGGAGAGGTAGAGACTGTCAGACCTATGTAACAGTGATTCTCTTAAAGCTCTCACATTACAAGAAAAAAGAAGCACTCTAAGGGATGATTCTGAAATAAGCACAGTTTTTTTTAATAGACTTTAAAAATGTATGTCCTAGTATTGTCACTTAGGACTGATTTTGCATCAGAGAAGGATGAACTCAGAGAAATCTCCATGGTAGCACTCTTTGCAACAATCAAAACAGAAACTGGCACCTAATTTCCACATCATTCAAACATTAAGTTATATTCATAGTCAAGTGAAATTGTCAATATTTGAGAAATTTCTCCATTAAACCACCCGGTTCCCACCTTAGACAGTGGCCTTAAGGAAGTAGACAATGAAATGCAGCACACTCTTCCTCTCATACCAATCACTTACAAATAGTAACTGTGGGCAGCAGTTTTGAGTCAATGATGACTGTTCACTGGTAAAATGATGATAGTGGTCACTACATAAAACACCAAATGTCTAGATCTGTACTATCCAACAGATCTGTGATGATGGAAATGTTCTATATCCTGTATTTTCCAATGCAGTAGTCTCTCACCATATATGGCTACAGCACTCTTGAAGTGGTGCTAATGGGACCAAGAAGCTAAATTTTAATTTTCATTCACTTAAATAGCTACCTGTGGTTATGGGTTACCATAATAAACAGTATATACAGTTTTAGAGTACCTAAGAAACACATACAGAGAAACACACACATTTCACTTAATATCTGACTCACATTTATTAAAAATTGAAATTACAGAAAAGCATGAATAATATTGGCTTTATTAAACAAGCTTAATTAACTTACCTTTGACTAACAAATCAAAGCACTTAATATCACAAAAGGAATTTTGAGCATGAGGTCAATTCCAACCTCTGAAGTTAAAAACAAATGAAAAGCAGCCAAGACTTTTTCCAAAGGAGAGAGCAACCACAGATCTCCCTCTAGTGGCAAGAGATAAAGTTGCTGCTGAAAAGCTGAACTGCTTCCGTACCAATACATAAAACTGCTCACAGACATTACTTTTATATAACTTAAGAAAACTCTAGAAGGAAAATAGATCTGGTTTGCGTAAACAATGTTAGACCTAATCTTCACTTACTATGAATTCTAATGTCTCTAGAAATCTGATCTTTCCAGGAGAAAAGAGATTTGCCAGTGACATCTGGGGAATTGAGACTTACACAAAACAAAAGCTATGGAGCCTTAACCAAACTGAGCAAAAGAAAAGAGAGAAATTTTTCTCTGTTGATAAATGTTCTAGGATGGGACATGAAAAGGAGTAGATTCAGAAGTATAAAGTAGTAAGCAGCAGTGGGTTTGTAAAAATCCATGGTACATCAAAAGAGACAATTTAAAATATTACAAGTTTTTCATAACCAAAACACTTTTCATTCTTATAATCAGTTTCAAAAGACAGCTCTGCCACATTGCCATTTTAATTACAACCATACATACTATATAGATTTAACTACTGAATGACTACTTTCAAGTACAAGAGGAAACTCAAAATAGAAGTGACTTGTGTTACAGCTATTGTTTTTCCCTAACAGCTTCAGGAAAAACAGCTTTTATATACACTGAAGTAAGTACAGAATGTACAGAAGACAGATATATATATACAAAAGTGCATTAATACAGTAATACATTTAGCAGAAATACAGGAAAAAAATCCTGGTTAACAATCTGATACATTACAGTATTTAAGACTACTTGAAGATTCTCCAAACCAGTCAACTTCCTACTTGCTTTGGTTATGATATTGATGCTACATAACTAACCTTTGAAACTAAAACAAAAAAATTGAAATTTTTAACCATCTGTGAAATGTTTTACATATACTTGTGTTTATTCTTAATAGCTTTTGAAAACAGTTCTATAAAACTCCCAACACAAAGATTTAGAATGGATAATACATATATCTAAATTAGAGTATTCAAAGAGGAAATTAAATTGATCCACTACAGGAACAGACACGGTCTGCTCCATTCCTAAAAGCCTCAGCTTGGTAACCTAACCTCAAAGTCTCAACTTAAATCCAATTGGTCAGCTACTATTAAAGAGCAAGCAGCTCCACAAAACAAGCCATGGCTTCAGGCCACTGTTCCTTAGAACAATTCACAATAGGTAAGTGTTAACTTGTCATTTATACATATTAATTCTACAACTACCTTTATATAGTCAAAATGCATATGTATAATTAGACTACTCTCTGCATATGTATAATTAGACTACTCTCTTCTTTTCTACCCCCATCCCTCACCACAAAGAAAAGAACACAGATTTCCACAGGTTCCATTGACCACAAAAGATGTAACAAAGAAATCCAACAATACCTATTGAAATCAGAGAAGACCAAATCAGTTTTTCCAAGTTCAGTATGGATATCAAATGAAAAAAATTAATTTACCATTATGTGATCTAGGTTAAAACATTAATAACCTTAATTTAAAATACAATTGTGAAGGGGGGCTGAAAACAAGTAATTTTTATATTAGAAAAAATATGTAAATAAAATTTTAGTGAGTCAACTCGGCTATACCATGCAACTTCCTATTTTTTTGTCTTAAAATATTTTATTGAAGTATAGTAGATTTCTTACTCTTATTAATAATAGCCAGTTACTTAGAATTTGTAGAGTTCCTTCTAATCTTCTGGAATTTTCCAAAGAAATAAGAATTAAGCATTTCTAAGGAGCTATGTTCCAGATACTACACTGATAAGGATGCCTAGGTCTAAATCTCTCTCAGATACCTCCTACCACTTAGCATAATTTAATTGTAAAGATAAAACTTATCTTACTTTGTCAGACTTAAAATGAATCCAAAGTTATCACAGTACATGTGTATACAAATATTTATTTTCTACCTAATAGTCCTTTTAAGGATTAAACTTACCTCTAAGTTTAGACATATTGAATGTCAGTGTGCACAACATCAATACTATCATTTGACTGTAACTGGAAATTTTCCTATCAACCATCTCAAACTATAAACTGATTTTAAGTAACCCCTTCCCAGTTTGAAGCAAACATTTTTTCTTGTAAACAGAACTGTTAAGTTAAAAGGAAGAGGAATGTTATGCTATTACATAAATGAATACAAGAATCACTAAAGTTAACAAACAAATAAATTTGCTATATAATCTCTGCTTTTGAAGTACTTTTGCCTTGAAAATTATCTTTTCAGAGTTAACTCAATTTAAAAAAATATTCTTGGGAATTCCCTGGAATCCCAGTGGTTATAACTCCATGCTTTGAGGGCCTAGTTTCAATCCCTGGTCAGGGAACTAAGATCCTGCAAGCTGCACAGTGAGGCCAAAAAATAAAATAAGTAAAATAAAAAATATTCTGCTTTATGAGTTTTATCAGGGAAAAAATAAACAAATACATTAAACTATACTTTAGATGACTTCAACGTTCTATGACCTAGCTGGGCCAAAAATCAAGTTATATAAGTGAAACTTAAGATCTGAAGGTTTTCATTACGTACTCTATTATCATTGATTAGTTCGATATAATGCCTTTGCTTACTGATATCCAAGAGCATGGGCATTTTATAAAATGAATTACAACATTTAGATTACTTTTGAATTTGGAAAAGCCTAATGTTGACGAAAAGTATAGAGTTCACCTTTAAGGCACAGGAAGCTATAAAGAGTAAGCCACAAACAAAAGACTCTATGCTAGAGAATCCTGGGAACAAGACTTTTCTATTTGTCATGAACTAACATTTTTGGCTTAGATATGAAGACATTTGCTAAATTTCACAATTTTTAAAGCTCATCAGAATCTGGATTCCTTTATATAGTAGTTTTTTAAAATTTTTCCTTTATGAGGGGTTTTAGCACTTCTAAGGGCTAGATAAAATGAGATGTCTATCCAATCCACGGAGTCATCAAATTTCAAATCAGTTTCTGGCATTAATTCAGCAATATCTAGTTAACCCAAAGGACTGACAAAATGGACAAAACAGCCACCACTTAACTAAAAATGAGACAAGTCTCAAAAAATAAAGTTATTTTACTCTAAGTTCTTCTTGGGACAGAAGAACAGTATAAAGTCCTTTGTACTTCACTACACATTATACTACATTGCCTTACTTAAACTCAGTTGCAAAAATGTAGAAAAAAATACATCATTTTGTTTAAACTCAAGGTTTCTACTTTTAAAACCTGTGGTAGGGACTGACAGACTTCTACAAGGTCTCTTTTCCCCAGTTTTGTTGAAATATAATTGACATACACACAAGATCCCTAATAAAATGTTCTGGATAAATGTGATGTGACTTCATTATGCCCTTAATTAAGAAGTCTTATTTTTTAATCATGCCCTCATGTAACAAGGCTTATTTTTAAAGGGAAAGACTTATTTGCTCTAATGTTAATTCTCTACAGTTGAGAACTGACAATGGAGCAAATAAGTCTCACATTTTTATTAATTGGTTAGTCGAGGTTTATACTTTTAAAGAAAAAAAATTGAGTTGGATTTGTTTTAAATTGAACTTAGAAAGAGATCAGACTAAATTTATTATTTATTCTAAGAAAGAAATAATTCAAACCTGAATTATCTACATGAGGCATTAAGACCAAAAAAAAAGTATAGCACATTAACAAAGACAAGAATTTTTTGTCTTTTTCTGCTGTTTTATTTGGGGGGGGGGGTAGGTAGAGAAAGACTTTGTAATCTCCCTCTTTAATCAT
The DNA here is from genome assembly GCF_001704415.2 of Capra hircus. Classification (NCBI taxonomy): domain Eukaryota; kingdom Metazoa; phylum Chordata; class Mammalia; order Artiodactyla; family Bovidae; genus Capra; species Capra hircus. Next base: position 37,846,945 of record NW_017189517.1, on the reverse strand, counting down.
AAGCAAACACAAATTGCTTAAATTTTTTTTCTGTTCTTTATTTCAATCTCTTCCAAGCCACCTTACTGAGCTATCTCTAATTTATGATACCATAAAGGCTGTGCATCCAGATTTGCACATTTCATGGTGTACTTTACTATAAACACTCAAACCTTTATAAACTTTAAAAATTGGCTTTGTGGCACTTTGGTAAACTTGCTTAACAGTGACTTAAGTTAAATCTATGGTAATAAGACTGTGATTATTGGGCGAGTAGAGGAATTGGTCTTATTAGGATCTTCTTTTATTGGTCACTGTCAAGTAAATTGTTTCCAAGTATTTAACAGATACATGCTGCTCTACGGTCTCCAAAAGGGGCCTGTTTTCCTTGAAGAGTAACTAAAGAGAACAGGCAGTCATTCCCTGGAATTTTGCTTTTGCTAAGAGCAGGTAGAGAATTCAGCTGTATTTGCTCTTCTATCTACTCTTTCTGTATTTAGAAGGGAAAACACAACAAGGTGGACCCTTTCAATCTTCCTCAAGAGTATTCTGGGATTTATCCCCAAGTTCTCTTTGGGCCCTCTAAGCTAGTCAGAAGCACTAAAGAGGGGGTAAGAGGAAAGTCAGAGGGGGTACTCCAACTGACAACCATATACACATATATACTGTTATTTCAGTAAAATTTTAAAGTATGAATTTAGTAGTCTTCAAAATGTTACAACCATATCACAGACCTCAGTATAGCTGCGATATATCAATTTTTTCCCTTAGTTTCAATTCTTTAACTTTTGAGGAACCAAAATAAAGTAAAAATTTCAAAACATATGATTGTAAGCAAAGGTTATGCTGAGAATTAAGAATTCGCAGCTGAGAAGTAAGAATTCGCAGCTGAGAATTAAGAATTCGCAGCTGAGAATTAAGAATTCGCAGCTGAGAATTAAGGATCTACGTTGTTAATCTTTTTAATGGATTACTTGATATGATACAGTGCAAAAAAAAGTAGGAATCTATCAACCTCTAACTCTAGACTTTAAAAAAATATTGACAACTCATCCTACAAAATCATGATTACCTCCCAAGTTTCCACAATAAAAAGAAAATCATGAAAGTCAGAAAGCAGCTTGATTGTCAGTAGTATCAGTTTCCATTTTCTTTAACCCGTGTGAATGTTTAAAGATGTGTGGGAAAATAAAAGGAATCACACTACTTATAATGTTCATGATAACAAACTCTTCACGAAAACATTTAGAGACTCAATGATTTCACATTTAAAATTAGAGTACTATTAGTAGCCAAGAAGCAAAGGTTTTTTAATATCTCACTGCTCAGTGTATTTCTAGCGATTTACAGAGTTTAGCAGAACTGTAAGGGTTTTCTTGAGTTAATTTTGAACATTAACTTGTTCACATGCCATAAAGCTGTTACACCAAATATTTAAAAATTAGAGCTGTGCTGAAAATAAAAAAACCTACAAAAAGAACTTGACAGAGATGTTTCTTGCCTTTAAGACAGTGTCACAGCCTAAAATTTCAAAAAGCAGTGAAAAGTAGAATTGGTTGTTTTGCTTGCTGGATTTTTCCATTTGAATATTAATCAATGTAGCATTAAGTCTAAAATTCAGCTACTAGTAACATTATTTTCTCAGTAGTCATCACTTGCAGAAAGGATTCTGAATATACATAAACTGAAAAACAAAACCAAACCTAACAAAAGATGTTAGGGCCTATTTTTTACACATTTGAGTTAAAATGAATGAAAACAAATAAACCTAATGAAGGCACTATTGTAAACAGCAATCCACATTCTACAACCTCAAAAAAAAGACGTCCACTAGGAATTGAGAATTATGCTATGGCCCTTTAGAAAAACTAAGAAATCATAACATTAAGAAGAAAATGAATTATGATCTCTACACATTCTATACTGACATAATAAATTATCTGTCAGCAGTACCTTGAAATCTCCTAAACTGTTAAAGTACTAGTCTGAAAAAGCCCACTTAACCACTCTGAAGTTTAAATAGTCAAAACATTTACTAAATCAGTGGTTCTTAAAACTAGAGTGTGTGGCAGAATAACCTAGTACCTGTTCAAACACAATGCTATGCCCCTCCCGCAGCATTTCTGATTCACTAGGTCTGGGGTGGGACCCAAGAGTATGCATTTCTAATAACTTCTCAGGTGATGCTGAAGCTACTGCTCCAAGGACCATCTGCTGAGAACCACAGACCTAAATTATGAACGGTACGTCAGCACAGCCCTAACCAAAAGTTTGGTCAAGATGCATGTAAACAAATAAGGATAGAATAATGCTTAGAAACAATGCTGATAAATTCACCCTTATTACATCAAAACATCTACATCTGCTTCATGGTCTTCCTCAGTCACTTTCAAGGACAGCACTTCTTCATTAAGGAAGAGCCCACTGAGCCTCTCCTTCCGAGCCTGCCTCTGCTCTTTCAGCTGCCTCTTGCGTAAGGCCTTCTGTTGTAACTTCCGCTGTTTGGATCGCTTCTGTCAAAATAAAAATTTCTAAATCAGTGAGATTCAGTTCTGGCGTACCCACCCCCAAAGTACTGTATGGATCAAATTCGATATTTTCTGAATAGAGATGTTCAAATTCCTCTGCAGTACAATCCTGGTTCTAGTAAGTGAGCCATTAGCTTAGACATGAAAACAAATTTTTCAAGATTCTATATTTACGGTATTTGACTAGGAAATCTTCTGATTAGGAAGGTTTGAAACTTGATCATTTGACTAGTTATGGATAACCAATCATTTATAAGGCTTTTTATATTAAATTAATGTACACTGGTGTCAGTGCAGAGGAAACATGCAGTGAACAATAATGAATACAAATGTAGAGAACACTGTCAAAATCTCTAATGCTTATTCTTTGAAGGCGCCTTTCATCCAAAAGCATTAGCAATTTTACAATGGCTGGGAAAGAACCATGTCTTTTTCATATTAAGCAAATGCCATCTTTTAAGCCCATTAGAAACCCAGTGGGTACTCTATTTCTTGCCACTGGTGAACTGATGCCAAAAAAGAATGACCACATACACAGAGGAAACCCTTGGCAACCAACAAAGCTGGCTATGTTTCTGCTACTTTGGTTAAGAACCAAGTAAAGAATCACTTTCCAGGAAAAGTCACCACTGGGTTCCCAAGAGTTATAGAGATACCCTTATCATCTGTAAGTTGGCTCCACACTGTCACCACTGCAAGGAACCCAACTTTCCCACTAAGCATCACAGAACTATTCTCTATACACTTAAACTTTCTATTTTTTATGTGTCCAAAAATACTATACAGAGCTTTTTCAACTGTGAAAAGAGTTGTCAGAAATTAGAGAAAGCATTATTACATTTTAAAAAGAGCTACAAAGAAACATTCATGGTTAAAACTTTAAGAAAACATTTAACACACACACAAGACATACGGGACATTTTTAGGAGCTAATAGACAGCAACATCAGCAACCTAGTGAGATCTGCTTAATAGTAAGTTGCAGTCAGTATTGCAATATTGAGACTCACTCATTATTTCCATCAATTTATCTTACGTAAAACAGACACAAAAATCAGATAAAATTGAAGGTAATATGGCTGTGGGTCAAAACAGCATTTCAAAGCACTCAGTGTAGAGGGCTTTGTTCAACAGCAGAGAATCCTGCTTGCTCAATTAAAATCAAAACCCACAGGCATCTATAGAGCAGGATAATTTTAACTCTTCAAGAACTGTATATGAAGGAATACTAATGTTAATATTGAAAGGTAAAGTTTTGTATTGATTAGACGTTTTACTTTTGAATCCCGAATCCGTTCTGCTGCACTTGCAGACAAGTTGCTGTCACTGTGTGCTCGACTCATGTTGGCACTGGAGTTTGAAGCAGAGTTTCCAACACTGGACCCACTGCTGCTTGCAGAACTGACCATGCTGGCACTGCTGCTGCTGGCACTGGCACTGGCGCCGCTCACTCCACTGGTGCTTGCACAACTAAAGTTGCTTCTCTTCCAGGCCTCTCTTGTGGGCCGTAGGCGAGGGCTATGCTCCTTGATATAGTTTCTGACCTTGGAACAGACAGACAAAAACTGGTTAGTATTGTACCTTGATGTTCTGTCCTCAAAATAATGGAGAAAAGAAGAATATTGTACTCAAAGATTGTCAAAAGTGCTACAGATGCATATAGGTAAACCAGAAAGGCAAAAGAAATCTCTAAATGAAGAAACAAGTACCAGGAAAATTCTGGTGTTCAAAATTCTAGAATAAATGTTATAAAGCTATATTTTTTAAGTATATAAAATATAATCAGTAAATGATAAGCTACTAGCTTCCAGAATTTAGGAGTATAAGAAAATAACACTAGAAACAGAAACTAACAATAAAATAGATAAGAGTAGGCATTTTTTAAAAGGTTGCCACTTAACTATGCTGCTGATTATATTAGAGTGTTTCCTAGATCTTAGGTAGGGGCCCATAATACCTGTCTTCAAACGCAAGGCATCAATTTACCATACTAGTAAAAAATGGGCTGGAATGTAAAAAATTATATAGTCTGTCTGTTGAGAGAAACACAGAGAGAAATTTTTCATAAATGATGACAATTACAAAAAATTAAAATGTTCACTCAAGTATAGCTCTCAATAATATTTTGATTCTGTCCACTGGTCTTTTGTAAGATGAGTTAGAATAAATCTATACCTTAGCATAACAACTCCTTAAATTGTGAAGTCAAATTTCAAAACCTATATAACTAGAAAGTAGGTTCTAGATTCAAATGATCCCAGAAAGGTATGGTCACATGAAATGTACATAAAACCTCTTAAAACCACATGTTCTAATATTACATTTCACAGCAGTGATTTTGACCTTAATTATCTATATATTTATATACGACTATTCAAGTCATATATGACTATTCAAGTATAAAAAGCAGAGACATTACTTTGTCGACAAAGGTCTATCTCGTCAAAGCTATGGTTTTTCCAGTAGTCATGTATGGATGTGAAAGTTGGACTATAAAGAAAGCTGAGCACCGAAGAACTGATGCTTTTGAACTGTGGCGTTGCAGAAGACTCTTGAGAGTCCCTTGGACTGCAAGGAAATCAAACCAGTCCATCCTAAAGGAAATCAGTCCTGAATATTCATTGGAAGGACTGATGCTGAAGCTCCAATACTTTGGCCACCTGATGCGAAGAACTGACTCATTCGAAAAGACCTTGATGCTGGGCAAGATTGAAGCCATGAGGAGAAGGGGAGAACAGAGGATGAGATGGTTGGTTGGCATCGCCGACTCAATGGACATGAGTTTGAGTAAACTCCGGGAGTTGGCAGTGGACAGGGAGCCTGGTGTGCTGCAGTACATGGGGTCGCAAAGAGTCAGACACAGCTGAGCTACTGAACTAAACTGCTTCAAGTATACATGTTATAAAACAATGGTATTTTTAATAGCTGTAGAATCTGTATTTTCTTTACATACCTGCTTCAGTTTTTCATCTGTGAGACAGTTAAGTTCAATAATAAACTCACTGTCAGTAGGGGAGATTTGAGCAGAAGGATCAATTATTTTAATAATATCAAGTTGTTCCCGAAGACCCATCTCAGTACTGACTTTACGACTCAGATACTCAATATATTCCACCTATATGATGAAAAATTATAATAAATAAGATGAATGCCAAAACCTCTGATCTTTTAGTGTGCAACTTATAATATGCTTAAGTATCAGAAACACTTATTTTCCCCCACAAAACAATTAGAGCTCAAATTAATATTTACTAAGCACTCCACATTAATCCAGTAGCTTTAAGTTAGACAATAAATGAAACTTCACGTATTCTCCACATATACACTTTTAATTAAGAATGTCAAGATCTCTACCTGTTCATCATTTGTCATTGCACTCCAAGGAAGTTCATCTAAATTCCGGTGCTTGTTTTTCTTTTTAGGAAGCAGGCAAGGTGAACTTGGAATACTGGGTATGACATCAGAAAGTACATCACTCCCGCTGGCAATGTCACTGCCAGGTAACTTTATAAAAATAAGGAGAAGGTAGGGAAAGAAAAATTAAAAGCAAGAGTTTAAATGCCATGTTTCATACTGACTAAAAATTACTTTAATAAAAGACTAATGACAAATACTGAATCAGGAGACATTAACTCTGATCCACTCTTATTTTAGACAAAGCAGCAACATCAACATACTCTTTGTATATGCAGTCAGTTATTCAATGAGCAGTATTTTCCAAAAGCTTAAAATCACAATTGAAGCTTATTAAAATGCTAACTTAAGAATCACTCATCATTAAGGTTTTAAATTCATGTGAATGCAGGCTAGGGCCCAAACAGCATAATGAATAAGGATAGTCTCTATCTCAAGAAACCTGAGTCATCTGCCACTATCTGGCTCTTTGCCAAACACTGTGGTAGACATACTGCCAAAACAAAGACAAATAAATCATAGGCCTTGTCCTCATGACTGTATTAATAACCTCAAGACAACTACAATAATTTAAAATATGTTGTTAATATGTATCCATGGCACTGTAACAGGTACACGGAATCTAAAGGAGTCTAAGTCATGGTCCTTACACAAGAACTTTATATTCTACTTGGAAAGATAACACAGTAGCACAAACATACAATTATATAACATAACAAACAACAAATGCATGTTTGAGATGACAAGCCATCAATGGAAATACCTAGCAACAAATTGAAGCTGCAAGATTAAAGCTTAGAGAACTACTAGGGGACAGGCACTGGGGAGACAATTGCATAGAAGAGATGTATGAAGCCACAAAAAGGGGGTGAATCACTCTGCAAGGTGATCATGTTTACAATGAAGTAATCTAAATGCGCTATTCCCCCTTAAAAACTACATTTTTACTTTGATAGTCATTGATGAATCCAAGTACATAAGTGACATCCAACAATGTATGACTTCCTTCAAAATCTCATTAACTGACACTGCTTGAATGGTTCACCCTTAGCCCAAATGTCAGTGTAATAGTCAGTAGTAAGAATGATTGCTGAATGCACGCACAAAGACCATCTTTTTCCGTTTTTAACATCAATAAAACATTTTGCTATTTCCCCTTTGAAAAACTTCAAATCACAAAATTACTATGTTAAAGATCCTCCTGGGGTTCCTAAAACAAAATGAGGTACTCCTTATCAGATGAAAGGGCTCCCCTACTTAAAACTACTTTGATTAACTAGGTAGAGAAAGGAACTTTCAAAATATCTATACTCTCAAAACATAAGAAAAAAATTCATCTAAATCTTTAGCAAATATCTGTTAAGTGCCAGACTACATGCTAAGCATTTTAATTTGTCCCTTTAATTCTGTTTACATAGTTGTTGGGGGGTGGGTGGTAAAAAACAGGCAATTAATGGTTCTTTGGCCATTTTCTTTTTCTGGGGAGAAGTAAAAGATCCCAGAGTTCAAATCCCAGCCCCACTGCTTACTAGCTGTGTGATCTTGTAGAGGTTAGTTTCCTTCTTTGAGCCTCAGAGTCTTCAGGAAGTTATGGTTACTATCATCCATCTCAAAGGACTGTTGAGAGATTATATGAGGTAACATGCCTGGCACATAGGTGATAATAAATTGAAGTGTGTCCTTTTTTCTGTACCTTGCCATGGTTTTAAAAAGAAAAGAACATAAACTCTGAGAATACTTCATGTTGCTTAAGTGGCTGGGTTAAGTTTTGCATGTTAGTCTCTAAGAATGGCAGCATGGGGAAAAGGAAGAGGCATTCACACAAAGAGAATAATAAAACCATAGGTAGAAGGGAAAAAAAAAAAACCAACAGAGGACAAGATTAAGAAGACCTATATAATTAAAACAGAAAATCAGTGCTAGGGATTTAAAAGCTTTACAAATGAACCAGAGCTGTTATATGATATAAAGAAGTAGGCCAATAACATTTCTAAATAGAAGTAATAATGAAATTGGTCTTGAAGGAAGATGAGTTAAAAAGCAGTATGGGAGCTTCCCTGGTGGTTCAGTGGTTAATAATCCTCCTGCCAATGCAGGGGACATGGGTTCAGTCCCTGATCTGGGAAGATCCCACATGCCTTGGAGCAACTAAGGCTGTGCGCCACAACTACTGAGCCTGTGCTCTAGAGCCTGGGAACCACGACTACTGAAGCCCTCGCACTGCAGAGCCTGTGCTCTGCAAGAAGGGAAGCCAGTGCAATGAGAAACCTGCACACCTCAACAGAGTTGCTCCTGCTCGTTGCACCTAGAGAAAGCCCACGCCCAGCAATGAAGACCTAATGCAGCTAAAAATAAATAAGTAAATAAATATTTTAATAAAATATAGTATGGGAACAAAATAGAGGAAAGACTGGAATTAGGAAGCTCTTGTTATGATTTGGGCCTAGATCTGATAGAGTGCCTGATGAACTATGGAATGAGGTTCGTGACATTGTACAGGAGACAGGGATCAAGACCATCCCCATGCAAAAGAAATGCAAAAAAGGCAAAATGGCTGTCTGGGGAGGCCTTACAAATAGCTGTGAAAAGGAGAGAAGCGAAAAGCCAAGGAGAAAAGGAAAGATATACCCATTTGAATGCAGAGTTCCAAAGAATAGCATGGAGAGATAAGAAAGCCTTCTTCAGCGATCAATGCAAAGAAATAGAGGAAAAGAACAGAATGGGAAAGACTAGAGATCTCTTCAAGAAAATTAGAGATATCAAGGGAACATTTCATGCAAAGATGGGCACAATAAAGGACAAAAATGGTATGGACCTAACAGAAGCAAAAGATATTAAGAGGCGGCGGCAAGAATTGACAGAAGAACTGTACAAAAAAGATCTTCACGACCCAGATAATCACAATGGTGTGATCACTCATCTAGAGCCAGACATCCTGGAACGTGAAGTCAAGTTGGGCCTTAGAAAGCATCACTACGAACAAAGCTAGTGGAGGTGATGGAATTCCAGTTGAGCTGTTTCAAATCCTGAAAGATGATGCTGTGAAAGTGCTGCACTCAATATGCCAGCAAGTTTGGAAAACTCAGCAGTGGCCACAGGACTGGAAAAGGTCTGTGTTCATTCCAATCCCAAAGAAAGGCAATGACAAAGAATACTCAAACTACCGCACAATTGCACTCATCTCACATGCTAGTAAAGTAATGCTCAAAATTCTCCAAGCCAGGCTTCAGCAATATGTGAACTGTGAACTCCCTGATGTTTAAGCTGGTTTTAGAAAAGGCAGAGGAACCAGAGATCAAATTGCCAACATCCGCTGGATCATCAAAAAGGCAAGAGAGTTCCAGAAAAGCATCTACTTCTGCTTTATTGACTATGCCAAAGCCTTTGACTGCGTGGATCATGAGAAACTGTGGAAAATTCTGAAAGAGATGGGAATACCAGACCACCTGACCTACCTCTTGAGAAATCTGTATGCAGGTCAGGAAGCAACAGTTAGAACTGGACATGGAAAAACAGACTGGTTCCAAATAGGAAAAGGAGTACATCAAGGCTATATATTGTAACCCTGCTTATTTAACTTCTATGCAGAGTACATCATGAGAAATGCTGGACTGGAAGAAACACAAGCTGGAATCAAGATTGCCAGGAGAAATATCAATAACCTCAGATATGCAGATGACACCACCCTTATGGCAGAAAGTGAAGAGGAACTAAAAAGCCTCTTGATGAAAGTGAAAGAGGAGAGTGGAAAAGTTGGCTTAAAGCTCAACATTCAGAAAACGAAGATAATGGCATCCGGTCCCCTCACTCCATGGGAAATAGATGGAGAAACAGTGGAAACAGTGTCAGACTTTATTTTGGGGGGCTTCAAAATCACTGCAGATGGTGATTGCAGCCATGAAATTAAAAGACGCTTACTCCTTGGAAGAAAAGTTATGACCAATCTAGATAGCATATTCAAAAGCAGAGACATTACTTTGCCGACTAAGGTCCGTCTAGTCAAGGCTATGGTTTTTCCTGCGGTCATGTATGGATGTGAGAGTTGGACTGTGAAGAAGGCTGAGCGCCGAAGAATTGATGCTTTTGAACTGTGGTGTTGGAGAAGACTCTTGAGAGTCCCTTGGACTGCAAGGAGATCCAACCAGTGCATTCTGAAGGAGATCAGCCCTGGGATTTCTTTGGAAGGAATGATGCTAAAGCTGAAACTCCAGTACTTTGGCCACCTCATGCGAAGAGTTGACTCACTGGAAAAGACTCTGATGCTGGGAGGGATTGGGGGCAGGAGGAGAAGGGACGACCGAGGATGAGATGGCTGGATGGCATTAATGACTCGATGAACGCGAGTCTGAGTGAACTCCGGGAATTGGTGATGGACAGGGAGGCCTGGCGTGCTGCGATTCATGGGGTCGCAAAGAGTCGGACATGACTGAGCGACTGAACTGAACTGAACTGTTGTGATTTGGACCTGGACTAAGGTAAGCAAAAAAAGAAAGAAAAATGGGAACAGAAATACAATTTACAAGACTATTTCATAACTGAATAGGTAAGGATAATAGTCAACTGGGGCTACCCAGGTGATGCAGCAGTAAGGAATCCACTTGCCAATGCAAGGGATGCCGGTTCGATCCCTGGGTCAGGAAGATCCCTTGGAGTAGAAAATGGCAACCCGCTCCAGTATTCTTGCCTGGAAAATTCCACAGACGGAGGAGCCTGGTGGGCCATAGTCCATGCAGTTGTAGAGAGTCAAACATGACTAAGCACACGGCACACAATAGTCAAATGACCATATGTGACCAGAAGAAAATTGGCAACATTTCACAGTCATACAACCCATCCAGGTTAACACACAGCCCCTAAAGACCTCATTTTTTTATGGCAAGAGACCTGAAGTAATGTTATATAGATCTTCTAGTCCAACACCTCATTTTATAAGTAAGGGAAAAATGATATCCAGGGAGGGTCATATGGTTAGTGGCAGCATCCAAATCAGGACACAAGTCCAGAACTTTCAACTATATTAGGCTGTCTTGCCTTGCAGGTGGTTTGGAATGAGAGAAGGCGGCAATCTGGGGTATGGTAAGTTTGTAGTGATAATGAGAAAACCAAGTACAAATGTTCTTTGAAATTACAGTAACCATTTTTCAATACAATATAAGACATGTCACAAAGCAGAGTCTTTTTTTCTCTCCATGGAAACACAGTAATTGGAAGTTGCATTACTGATTAAGGATTCAGCATCAGATAATGGGTTAGCATTAAATAATAAGGTCACTCAAGCGGAGATGTCAAGTAGCCAATTGGAGATATGGGATTACAGCTGCAGATGTACAGAAGAATCAACTGTATGGATTCCTGTGTATTTATTAGAGCAGCAATTTTCCATTTTATAACTGAATATATTTCAGAGTCAAAATGGTTAATAATTCTCACATTTTTCATGGACAACAATATTTTATGTATTTATATTAGAATCAGTAATTGTGACAAGGAGAATTAAATCAAACCTCTGCCATGTTTTCTGTAGCATGTAGCAAAATTTTATGAGTAAGCTCATTTCTGTAACAGCTGATGTGCAATTTCAAATTGCACCTCTATGTTTCAAACATGACAGCTGTATTACTCACTTTCTAAATTTTCAACACTTTCCTGCTCAATAATAAAATAATTTCTCAAGCTCTAAGACTAGTCAAATATATCTTTAACAATAAAAGGACTGCAAGCAAAGAAAACTATGTGCAAGGCAAAATGCTTTGATGCAACTTCAAATACTAAGATGCTTTTCATTCTAAGGTTAAAATTCTGCCTTATCAGGTAGTTAGCATTTCTCTTCCGAGAGAATCTATGAATCATTTATATTTATTTTAGTAGTAACTGAAACATCTGTTTAGAAGAAAGATTTAAACATATGTAGATTTTAATCACAACAGAGGTAATATGAATTTTTTAACTACAGTCAATGATTTTTAGCCTATATTAATCCTAACACATAATTTGTAATTATCTTCTAGAGTAATTTACTATTCATCTCTATGAGATCTCACAAAGACAAGAGAGCTTTTTAAACCTTTCAGCATATTTAAACAGCAAATATCCATGGTAACAGAGTACCTACACTCCAATTTCAGAAGTGGGAAAACACATTACTAAGGCAGGCCTTAGTTTGTTTCAACATTGCAGTCAGTCGTGTGCATTAATGGTGAGTGGTTGGGGATAGTTTTCCACTCCACTCATAAAATGAATGAAGCAGTCAGCAATTAAGATTTTAAAACGCCTGCCATTTTGCAACATTATGGATGATAAGAACTCTAAATAAGTCACATGAAATAAGCAAAAAAGTAATAATAATTTCTCAGAATTATCTGAACTCCATCTGCTTACACTTTATTAAAAATCCTTGTAGTTGGATATTAAATACAAAATGTGCACTTCAAAAAAATGAGACAGTGGGAAGTAGAGGAGCAAAGAATGAGAATTTGTGATTTGCAGAGGCAAACTATTATATATAGGATGGATAAGTAACAAGGTCCTACTGTACAGCACAGGAAACTATATTCAATAGCCTGTGATAAACCATAATGGAAAAGAATATATACATATATGGGAGTGTGTATGTGTATAACAGAGTCACTTTGCTGTACAGAAGTTAATACAATATTGTAATCAACTATACTTCAATAAAATTGTTTTAAATGAGGCACTGAAGAATAAAAAGGTATAATATCTAAACAAAAATGCATACTACGTTATTTATAATAGAAAAAAACTGAAACATATGAATAGAGGAATAAGGTTTCATAAGTTCTGGAATATCTAGTACAGGAATATTATTTAGTCATCAAATGAATAATTTAAATATCACAAAAAAGTTTATAGATTAAATGAAAATTTTTTATTACAGCATCTTATCCAGAAGAAAAGCAAACACTGCCCAATTCATTCTGTGAGGCAAAGTGATACAAAGGCATCACAAGAAAGGCAAACTACAGACCAATAACTCTTATGACTACCGATGCAAAAATCTTCAACAAAATAGTAGCAAATCAAATCCAACAGCAATTTAAAAGGATTATATACCATGAGCAATTACGATTAATCCCAGGAATGCAAGGGTGAATCATTATTAGAAATCAATATACTACATCACACTAACAGAATGAAGAGAAGAAACTGCATGATCATCTCAACAGACATGCAGAAAAAGCATGTGACAAAATCTAACACCTTTTCAGATTAAAAACAGAACTCAGAATAAAAGGGAATTGCCTCAATATGACAATAAAGAACATCTGTGAAAAACCTACAGCTAACTACTCAATAGTAAGGACAAAGCTTCTCACCTAAGATAAGGAAAAAAACAAGGATGCCTGCTTTTGCCAGGGGTATCTAGATCTTCTCTATTTCAACATTGTACTAGAGATCTTGTCAGGGCAATTAAGCAAGGAAAAAAAGTATCCAGATTGGAAAGGGAAAAACAGAACTATATATTCATAGATGACATGATCTTAAATACAGAAAACCCTAAAGAATCTATACACAAAAAATTATTAAAAATGAGTTCAGCAAAGTTTCAGGATACAAAATCAATATATGAAACACAACTGTATTTCTATACACTAGCAGTGAATAATCCAAAATGTGAAATTAAGAAAACAACTCCATTTACAACTATATTGAAATAATAAAATGTTTAGGAATAAACTGAACCAAGGAACTAAACAACCTAATTAAGCATAGAAAACTATTTTAAAAATCACTGAAAGAAGTTAAAGAAGGCCTAAATACATTCTGGCCCATGTTTATGGACTGGAATATTTAATAATACTATTAAGATAGCAACATTCCCCAAATTGATCTACAGATTCAGTGAAATCTCTATCAAACTTCGAATTTCCCTTTTTGAAGAAGTGACAACCTGATCCTAAACTTTGATAAAAAAAAGAACAAAGTTACAGAAATCATACTTTCTGATTTCAAATCTTGTTACAAAGCTAGAGTCATCAAATCATAAGGATAAGAATATCTTGCCATAGATAGATATATGAATCAGTGGAACAGAATCAAGAGTCCAGAACTAAACCTATATATGTCTATGGCCAATTCATTTCCACAAAGGCACCAAGACCATTAGATAAGGAAAAAATACAGTCTTGTCAACAAGTGGTGCTGGGACAACTGGATATCTACATTCAAAAGAATGAATCTGAAACTCCTACCTTATACCATATACAAAAAGTAACTCAAAAGGACCAAAGACCTAAAATGTAGGAACTAATTAAAGCTATAAAATTCTAAGAAGGAAACAGATGAAAAAATTTGCATGATCTTGGATTAAAGGATGGTTTTAAAAATATAACATGATAAGCACAGAACTCAAGAAAATATAAATTGGAATTCTTTAAAATTAAATTTTTTGTGTATTAAAGGACATTATATCAAGCGAACAGACAAAATCAAATGAAAAGACAACACACAGAATGGGAAATATTTTTGCAAATCATGTATATGATAAGGGTCTAGTAGTCATCATGTATAAAGTATTCTTACAATTCAATAATAAAAGACAACGCAACTTAAAAATGGGCAAAGGATTTGAATAGACATTTTCCCAAAGAAGATATACAAATAGTCAATAAGATAAGAAAAGATGCTCAACATCATTAGTAATTAGGGAAATGGAAATCAAAATCACAATGACATACCAACCTTACACATAGTAGGAAGGCTGTAATAAAAAAGACAGACAATATAAAGTGTTGGAAAGGAAGTGGAGAAACTGGAATTTTCATGTATTGCTAGTAGAAGTGTAAAATGGTGCAGCCACTTTGGGAAACATTTTGGCAGTTTCCCAAAAAAGTGAACATAAAGTTATCATATGACCCAGCAACTCCCAATGTATCTTCAAGAGAGTTAAAAATAAAAATCCATATGAAAACTTATACCTGAATGTTCATAGTAATATTATTCATAACAGCTCCAAAGTGGAAATAACCCCTCAGTCGATGATGAATTAAACAAATAGTGATGTATCCATAAAATGGAATATGCAGTCATAGAAAGAAACTGCTATGGACTAGATGTTCGTCACCCCCTAAATCTGTATCTTGAAGCCCTAATCCTCAATATGATATTTGAAGGTGGGGCTTTGGGAGGTAATTAAGCTTAGAAGAAGTCATGAGGGTGGGGCCCTTGTGATGGGATTGGTGACCTTGTAAGAGAACCAAAAGAGGATACTGCAGAAGACAGCATCTGCAAGCCAAGAAGAGCACCAGAACCTGGCCATGATGGCATTGTGATCTTGGACTTTCAGATTCCAGAACCACGTGTTTGTTTTTTAACCCAGTCAATGATATTTGTTACAGGAGCCCGAGCTGACTTAAGACAGGAATGAAATACTCTTATGTGCTATAACACGGATGAACTTTGAAAACAGTGAAAGACCACAGACACAAAAGGCCACATATTACATGCTGCCGCTGCTGCTGCTGCTAAGTCACTTCAGTCGTGTCCGACTCTGTGCGACCCCATAGACGGCAGCCCACCAGGCTCCCCCATCGCTGGGATTCTCCAGGCAAGAACACAGGAGTGGGTTGTCATTTCTTTCTCCAATGCATGAAAGTGAAAAGTGAAAGTGAAGTCGCTTAGTTGTGTCCGACTCTTAGCGACCCCATGGACTGCAGCCCACCAGGCTCCTCCGTCCATGGGATTTTCCATGAGTACATTTATATTAAATGTCCAGATAGGTAAATCCATAGAGAAAGTAGAAGAGTGGTTGCCAGGTGACAGGGGGAAATTAGGACTATCCACTAACAGGTATGGGTTTCTTTTGGAGTGATGTAAATATCCTGGACTTAAATATGGTGGTGGTTGCACAACATTGTGAATATATTAAAATTTATGAATTATAGAATTATTAAAATGGTACCTTTTATCTCAATTTTTAACATTTTTTATCCATATCATATTTATAACTACATATGAAATAGAAGCATTTGAAATAAAATATAAAAATAAAGGGGTTGTAGATTATTTCTTCCTCTTTAAAACCTCTTATTTCTCAGCATAGTATTGTTTATAACTAGAAAAAACTGAAATCAACCTAAATATTCATTATTAAGGAAGTGATTAAATTATGCTTCAGTTATTGAAAAGAATGAGATAAAGTAGTTGAAACAGCAGAGGTGACCAGGGATCAAACCTGTGCCCCCTGCAGTGGAAGCACAGAGTCTTAACAGCTGGACTGCTAGGGAAGTCCCTTCATGTGCCTTTTTAACACTGTGCAAACATACTGTATCTGTATAAGCTCTTAATGGTGGTAACCACAGCAGAGTTGGACTTGGAGACTTCTTTTTAATTTTATGCCATTCGGTATTATTTTACATTTTAATAAAAATTTTTTGAAATAAAATGTTTGATTCCTCTTTTGTAGAACAATTTCAAGTATCTAGAAGGCGATATTCAAGCATACAATGAATATAACAGTTGCTATATGCAAGGAAAGCTTCTTCAAATGTTATTGTCTTTTTTGTTGCTGTTGTTATTCTCTTTTACAATCAGAAAATGGATGTTGCAATAACATGATCTACATTTTCTGAAGGATTGTTTGGAAATGCTGCCTCATAATGACAGCAATTTGCTACAAAGCCATTTTCTGTGTTATAATGTGCCACAGAAGAAAAAACACTGTTAGGTGGAAAACATCTCTACATATCAAGAGAATACAAAATGAGAAATTATATTTCTGACAACAGTGAAAAATTATGTATTATGGAGTGGTTTGTGATCTTATATATAATATGACCCTGGTGTAAAGTTATTATACCTATAAGGACATGAAGGTCATTTATTACTAAAGAGAAAATTTGCTTGGATTAATGCATAGAAAGGTACTGATGATATGTATATTAACAGGAACATTATACAAGTACTAAATTACATGAAAATGTACAAAAGGTTACCTGCAGCATGAGAAGCCTAAAAGGTACATTAGTAAAAATAAAGGATACATATTTCTAATTCTTAATGCTGTCAGAGAATCTCTAGGACTGAACAAAAATTGGGAGAAATTTACTTTGAGGTAGAAATGAAAATACTGAAACAGAAATTCATAATTCTACTTATGGAGTAATAAAGGTAATATAAGAAAAAAAAAAAACCTACCTGCCATTCAAATTCGCTATCTGACCAATCCCAGTATGTGCTAATAGAAGAAGAGACATCACTGCAGACACTCCCTTCAGGAAATAAATCAAAAGATGTGAACTCTTGATCATCTAATAGGGAATAGCAATCATCTTGGTCTCCAACAGAAACGGATGAAAACAGTTCTTCACTGCATTCTGAGCTGGCCACACTTGTTCCACAGGAAGTTAAGTTCCACCTTAAAAACGACACAAAATCAATCACAACAGAAACTACGGAATCCATACAATTTTTTAAGATACAAACAGTTCAGTTCAGTCACTCAGTCGTGTCTGACTCTTTGCGACCCCATGCACTGTAGCATGCCAGGCTTCTCTGTCCATCACCAACTCCCAGAGCTACAAACAAGATATATTTATTACATTTATGAGGAATATGAGCATATTTTTAGATATAATATACGATAATTATTTTCAAAAGAGCTCTTTTAAAGATATATATTAAAATATTTATGAATGAGTATGCCTGGAACCTATCTCAAAATTATATGGAAGGGATTGAGGAATGAGTACACGTTCAGTTGCTTCAGTCGTCTGACTCTGTGCAACCTTATGGACTGTAGTCTGCCAGGCTCCTCTGTCCATGGGATTCTCCAGGCAAGAATACTGGAGTGGGTTGCCATGCCCTCCTCCAGGAGACCTTCCTGACCCAGGGATAGAACTTGCATCTCTTAGGTCTTCTGCATTGGCAGGTGGGTTCTTTACCACTAGTGCCATGGACAGGGGCATAGATAAAGTATGCCGCCATATGTAATTACTGAAGCTGCATGATGGGCATATGGGGTTCATTACACTATTCTCTACTTTCACATCTGACTGGAGCCAGAATGAATTCAAATTCTTGCTCTGTCATTTGCCTGCTGTTTGATCTGAAACAAAACAAATCTTTGCCAAGCCTGGGTCATCATATTTAATATGCAGTTACTATGAACATTATATGAGAATGCATACAGAGCACTCAGTGGATATGAAATGTGCTCAATACACGCCAGCTATTATTATTATTTTTTTAATTATTGGTTTTAGGTTGCGCTGGATCTTTGTTGCTGTGCCCATGTTTCCTCTAGTTGCTACAAGTGGGGGCTACTTCTCTAGTCACGGTGCATGGGTTTCTCATTGTGGTGGCTTCTCTTATTGTGGAATATAGGCTCTAGGGTGCAGGCTGAATAGTTGTGGTGCACAGGCTTAGTTGCTCTGTGGCAAGTGGATTCTTAACCACTGTGGCCGACCAGAAAAATCCACAGCTATTATTACTAAAGGAAGAGGGCAGTCAGTGCAGGGCAGACAAAAGTACCAACACAGTATACAGGCAGAAGCTCAAAGTGTTTCTTTTATTTAAGTAACTTTTACAAATCATTGCAAATATGTTAGAATAAGAAAGGAGTCATGAATAAGATTAAAATGACAAATAATCCTACTAATTAGCAATAACTGATCCATAATATTTTGGTACTTTTTTCTACATGCATATGTATATTTTTACAGAATCACTATTGTGTGTGTGTATAGATATTAGTACCCTATTTATTTTCACTTAACATTATATACTGAACATTTACCCAGCTATATTACTTGAAAACATTTTAATGCCTATATAAATAGTCCATTGATTAAACATAATTTATTAAACATTATCCTTCAATAACAGGTACTTAGCTGCTCAAAATTCCATTTTTTGGTATTACAAATAATACTGAAATGAAACCTTTTTATTTATAATTATTTATCCAAACATATAATCTCTCAGGATAAGGAAATTACTAAATCAAACAATATGAACACTCCTAAGGGTGATAGTATACTTAGCCAAGTACCTTTCTGAAACATTGCATAAATTTACACTCCTTGCTGCTGCTGCTAAGTCGCTTCAGTAGTGTCCAACTCTGTGTGACCCCATAGACGGCAGCCCATCAAGCTCCTCCGTCCCTGGGATTCTCAAGGCAAGAACATTGGAGTGGGGTGCCATTTCCTTCTCCAATGCATGAAAGTGAAAGTGAAGATGCTCAGTTGTGTCCAACTCTTAGGAACCCCATGGACTGCAGCCTACCAGGCCCCTCTGTGCATGGGATTTTCCAGGCAAGAGTACTGGACTGGGGTGCCATTGCCTTCTCCATTACACTACCTAAAGCAGTCTATAAAAGTGTTCATTTCACAACCTTAATAGCACTGAAATTTTTTGTTTTTAAAATTTTACCTGGTTGATAGGAGAAAAACTTTTTAATATCAATTTTTATTTCTTTGACTACCGTCAAGAGCAAAATTTAAAATATTTATTAGCCATTATAGTACAGCATTTTACAATGTGTTAGTATTTTTCTTGCTGATTTTGTTAAGAGTTCTTCATACAGTATGGATATTAATATTTTGTATTATTTGTATGCAGGTCAAGAAGCAACAGTTAGAACGGGACATGGAAAAATGGACTGGTTCCAAATTGGGAAAGGAGTACATCAAGGCTGTATCCTGTCACCCTGCTTATTTAACTTACATGCAGAGTACATCATGCGAAATGCTGGGCTGGATGAACCACAGGCTGGAACCAGGACTGCTGGGGGAAACATCAATAACCTCAGATATGCAGATGACACCACCTTTATGGCAGAAAGCGAAGAGGAAGTAAAGAGCCTCTTGATGAAAGTGAAAGAAGAGAGTGAAAGAGCTGGCTTAAAACTCAACATTCAAAAAACTAAGATCGTGGCGTTTCGTCCCATCACTTCATGGCAAATAGATGGGGAAACAATGGAAACAGTGACAGACTTTATTTTGTTGGGCTCCAAAATCACTGCAGTTGGTGACTGAAGCCATGCAATAAAAAGATGCTTGCTCCTTGGAAGAAAAGCTATGACCAACCTAGACAGTGTAGTAAAAAGCAGAGACATTACTTTACCAACCAGGGTCCATATAGTCAAAGCTATGCTTTTTCCAGTAGTCCTGTAGGGATGTCAGAGTTGGATAAAGAAAGCTAACCACCAAAGATTTGACGCGTTTGAATTGTGGTGTTGGAGAAGACTCTTGAGAGTCCCTTGGACTGCCAAAAGATCAAGCCAGTCAGTCCTAAAGGAAATCAATCCTAAATATTCATTGGAAGGACTGACGCTGAAGCTGAAACTCCAATACTCTGGCCACCTGATATGTAGATTCATTAGAAAAGACCTTAATGCTGAGAAAGATAGAAGTCAGGAGAAGAAGGGGATGACAGAGGACTAGATAGTTGGATGGCATCACTGACTGTATATTATCTGTTGCAGGGTTATGCATTTTCCTTTTTTTTTTTTTTTTTTGGTCTTGAAACCTACAAATCTGTTTTCTTTTATAAATTTCCACTAGCTTTATATTATTGAGATAATCTTCATTGCTTTGGCAGTAGCCTAGGAAATTAATCCTTAAGACATGAGTTAATATATCTGATACTAATAAGGTACTGAAATAATGACTTCCTGAAGAATAGCCTATTACTTACCTATTATTAGGTTGTTTCTCATTCTTCATTAAATCCAGTTTTTTTTTCTTGAATTATGTATTTATTTTTTAATTTCCCCTCTTATTTTATATAGTTAATCTTAATCCCAAAGTTCTTGATTTACAAAATTTGGGCAATCTGACAATTTTATGGCACCTTTTCCTTTGTGATAAAAGTAGAGTATTTTAAAGCACTGAAACACACACAATATAAAACACTGAAACACACACGCTAACCTAGTATAGTTCCATAATATAAAAGCAGATGTCAAAAAACTTTTATTAATAGGCAAAAACTCAAAATTCATCTAAGAAGCCTAGAATACCTTTTAATATTACCTAGCTTTATCACACCGGAGAAGACAATGGCACCTCACTCCAGTGCTCTTGCCTGGAAAATCCCATGGACGGAGAAGCCTGGTGGGCTGCAGTCCATGGGGTTGCTAAGAGTCGGACACGACTGAGCGACTTCACTTTCACTTTTCACTTTCATGCGTTGGAGAAGGAAATGGCAACCCACTCCTGTGTTCCTGCCTAGAGAGTCCCAGGGACGGAGGAGCCTGGTGGGCTGCAGTCCATGGGGTCACACAGAGTCGGACATGACTGAAGCAACTTAGCAGCAGCAGCAGCTTTATCACAGGCTTGCTAGGTAAACAGTATACGCATTTTTTAAAAAAGATCAACAAACCTGGTTGAATTAGGTAGAATTAACCTAATTACTTCAGTCATGCAACAGGGCAATAAAAAGCCTTGAATGGCAATTACAAGTTCTGTCCTTTCACACACTCAACAGACATTTAGTCAGTCAGTATCTTCAAAGTGCCAAGCACTGTGTCATGTACTAGGAAAAGCTGTTAGGTAATTGTTTTAATAAGAATTTCTTCTCAGCTTCAAAAATTTAGCAGATATGTTTTTTTTCTATGAATAATAATGACTCTCTTTTTTAAAAAAAACTATGCCATACTTAATAATTGAAACATTGGGTCACTGACAAGGGAGTCTGGAATTTGATTTTGTGTTCTTACCTTATGGCAAAATCAGGATGTTCCTCAGTTTTTCAGATCTGTAACTTTTAATAGATATTACAAAGTTCTGGGTATTCTTAGAAGCCTTAGCTCCTTGTTCTTTTCTTTTTTTAATTAACAACAAGGAAACTGATCTCATACTTGAAACAGTCATTTACAAACCGGAAAAACAGCACTTCTGAGTTTTCAAAAAATTCTCTTATCTTCTAATATGCAAATACTATTATTGTTGTTTTAAAACAATGTAGATTAAAAACCAAGTAGGAAGTACTTTCACCCACTGCCAGTGGGAGTGTTATATTGGCACTGACATAATCTGTATATATAGATTTGGTAGATATGTGTATAAAGCAATTTGGTAGTGTATATATAAAGAGCTTTAAAAAGGTTCATTCCTTCGGACTCAGTAATTGCTTTGCTAAGAATCTATCCCTTTTCCCAAATAGAAATTTGGAAAAGAAGATGTATATATAAACTTGTCCAAGCATTATAATAGCAAATAAAAAAGGGGGGGGGGGAGACAAACGCTCCCAAAACTAAATGAGTATAATCATTAAAATCATATTTTCAGACCATTTATTGGAAAAGAAAATAAAAGTGTGAATAACCTGGTTACAAATTATATATATAGCTCGATCCTGGTTTTGAAAATTATATGTGTACAAAAAAATAATAACATTGAAAGTAACAACAGGGAATTCTCTGGTAGTCCAGTGGTTAGGACTTGGTGCTCCCATTCCAGGGGCCCAGGTTCAATCTCTGGTCAGGGAACTAAGATCCTGCAAGCCTCATGGTACAGCCAAAAAAGGTAACATCATCAAAATGTTGACACCTGTTATCTGTTGTGAAAAGGATTATAAGTAGTCTTTGTGGTTTTGTATATATGCCCACAATTTTTTCTAATGAGCTTTTATAACAGAAATTTAAGTGATGCTTTTAGACAGTTCTGTTGGCTTCAAATATGTAACGCAAGAGCACCAGGTACGTGTGCTCAGCACTGAACTCTTCAAACTTACAAAGCCCTTAAATCTTATTCCACTAAGAGAAAACTACCTAACACTAAGATCCTAGCCATAACCATGCAATTATTCACAAGGGAGACTCTCTCCGTATCTCCAAAGAAAAATGTTGAAAAGAATCCACGAAATGGGGTTTAACTCAGTAACTAGGCTTACTGCCAAAATTTTAATTAAAAAAAAAAAAGCCAAGAACACTTATCCATAAGGCATTTCAGCAATAATATACAGATGAAGGGCTTTCAATGGCATTTTTGTAAAATTAAGAAAAGCACATGCATCATATACATTCTTCTGAAGCCTTTCTCAGGAAGACCTAACCATTACCTCTGAGAATGAGAATCCAATGAGCACTGCGGAATCAAGTCCTACAGTCAAAGATGAAAAGTCATTCCAAAGCCATCCTTTCTCAGTTAGCAATCCCCTATCATCACTTGTATTCATCACTGGCACCCTGCTAGAATTCCCATACAACCACCTTGACCTCTGCTACTCTCTGGAGCCCAAAAGGGCATCAGGGTCCCAAGTTAGAACAGGTGACACAACCCCCTACTCGGCTCATTCAAATTTCCAACTTTCATCCCAGCAACTTCAATTGTCTTGAGATCCTTACCCATCCCTCTTACCCCCTCTATAGTTTGGGAAGTAAACAACATTCCATGATATTTCTAAGGCTAATTCTTCTATTTAGCCTTCTGAGTTAATCCCATCCATCTCCTTGTCATTCCACCTGCTCTAGTATTTTTGATTTCTTCTTTTCCTATGGGCTTCTTCTAAGGAACTAACATAACTATTCTTCGAAAATAAACACTAGACAAGGCAAAAAACAAAGAAACTTTCCCTTTTTTCCAAATTCTCATCACATCTCCCTTTCCTTTCCCTGTTAAATTTATTGAAGTTTCTTCTATTCTATCAACCTTTGTAACCCCCAGTTCCACTCCTATTGCACTACTGAAATTGCTGTTCTGATTACTCCCCAATCTACATTTCTAACCTGGGTACTTCTCCAAAGCCTTATCCCCATCCTCAATTTGTTGCAACAAATCCCTAAATAAAATTCTTCCTGCCTCTGTAACATAGCTCACTTCGTGAAATGTGGTTCTCCCACCTATAACTCACAGCTCTTCTGCACCTCCAATTTTCTAACAAGACAGGAAAACTGTGGGTGGAACAAAAGGCACCCGTAGTCTTGGGCTTTTTCTAGTTAATGGGGCTAGAAATGGGGCTCTGAAATCACAGAACTGAGTAACTAACTGCTGTATACAATACATAGTTCATTCTGTATCCTGCCAATAGGGTGTAGCAAAGTGAGACACTGTCCTCCCACATGCTTTTCACAATTATTCAATGTCAAAGTACTGATGTACTCCTGAAAGAGGAAGAGAAAAACACACTGAGTAGTTCATATTAACCTCCTTCATCTCACAATTATAGGATCTACCAATATCGCTGTAATTTTTTCAATTTGCTAAAGGATATCCTTCATTTGATGACAACGGAAGTTACAGTGGACAAAGGCTGAAAGAAAATCCACAGTTACATCAGAAAAATCCTATCCTCCAAACCAAAAAAAAAAAGCCTTAAAAACTATATACATATATATTTCATACTGACAGTTTAATTTAAAAAAATGTTTTTGCGCTTACTGAAATTTATTTTATTCTCCCCAAATTCCAGACAAATCCAACTTGGTCATAAAATCCTAAAAGATACTCCTAGGAAAGTGAATTCTCAGAAAGTTGGCAATGTTCATGTTAATTTATTTTCCAGTGAACCTAGACCAGTGACACACCAATATAAGTCACAGGTGACTCTAAGCACAACATTCAAACTTAGGGATCATAAGTAATAGTGCCTTGACCCTCTTGGTTAATGAAGACTGCATAGATATCCCAGAGTCCAGTAAATGAGCGGGCACAAAATTGTCATCATCACAAGGCCCTTATCAATAGCACTATCTAAACAATCTCCACAGTTTTGTTATCAGGTAAGAATGAAGCAGCAAAATAAAGGTAAATCAATTATCTACCCACTGACAAGCTTTCTGTTTTCAA
This sequence comes from Capra hircus, assembly GCF_001704415.2. Lineage (NCBI taxonomy): Eukaryota > Metazoa > Chordata > Mammalia > Artiodactyla > Bovidae > Capra > Capra hircus. Next base: position 37,822,273 of record NW_017189517.1, on the reverse strand, counting down.
TGGGACTTATTTTATAATGATTAAATCCAAGACACAGCTTCCCTGGTGGCTCAGACAGTAAAGCCTCCACCTGCGATATGGGAGATCTGGGTTTGATCCCTGGGTTGGGAAGATCCCCTGGAGGAGGGCATGGCAACTCACTCCAATATTCTTGGCTGGAGAATGCCCATGGACAGAGGAGCCTGGCAGGTTATGGTCCATGGAGTCTCAGACAGTTGGACATGACTGAGCAACTAAGCACACAGCAAACCCAAGACACAATATCAGTACTCAACTATTCAAATCTGAGTGTTGGATTGTTCCTTGAATTGATGAATAATGTGCTGTGAAGAAAAAAAGTGACCCACATGATTCTGAAATAAAAGAACTCCTTAAACTAAACTTTGCCCACATATATGATTTAGCTGTTTGCTTCTCCCTAAAAAGAAATGACTGGAAGCTTATGGTCCTCTCAAATGCCACCCTGAGGAGGGGATAAGAAGGCAGAACATTCCAGAAGGAAAAAAAATTTAAAAAGCAAGGTAGCCTGGGGCAGAAACTTCAGCTGCTCTAAGAATTGCTAACTCTACTTTCCCTAAACTCAGCTGAGAAGAGTACAGAGTAAGATACACTAGACCTGCTGCTACCATTCCAAGCCCTATGAAAAGGAGTTGTTGTTTAGTCGCTAAGTCCTGTCAGACTCTTCATGACCCCCTGGACTGTAGCCTGCCAGACTCCTCTGTCCACTGGAGTTCCCAGGCAGGAATACTGGAGCTGGTTGCCATTTCCTCCTCCAGAGGATCTTCCCAACCCAGAGATTGAACCCTTGTCTCCTGGCATTGGCAGGTGGGTTCTTTACTGCTGAGCCACCAGGGAAGCCCAGGGTAGGAGAGGGGGTCTTGAAAAACAGGCAGTAACTAGAAAAAAATAATGCTTGACTTGGAAAAACTGGGGTTGAACAAGAACCTCCCCCTCTATCTTCAACACCTCATTCTGGAAAACAACCTTGACCTTACCAAGGTCTGATAGACAAGGGGGAGAAAAACAAGGAGAAAATGGGGAGGAGGAGAGAGAACAGAACAGAACAATCTGTAAGAAATGTATTATTCACCGTTCTTCACTCCCCAACACCTCCACACATTTTGGGAGCACTTAACCCCTATCCCCACTCCCCTGCCCTCATCATTAGAGCAGGCTAATCCTGAGATCATTTAATTTTCCTGTGTATATGATTTACTCCAATGCCGCAAAACTTTACTATCAGATATGTGCACAAGTATTTTTATTTTCCAATGCAAACAATTCTAAGCACACTTGATTTCATAAATATTACATTCATGCTATAGTCACATCCTGGGCTTCTGTGAGTTAGTCTAAGAAACTGTAACAACCATTTATAACACTGCAGCCATTAGCTCTGTTCCAAGTTTCATCACTGGCTCCAAAGGAGTAATCCCGGCTTTGCCAAACTCGGTTTTATGACCTTGAATAAAATCTTTTCTCTCTGGGCCCCAGTTTCTTCATTTTTTGTAACCAGGGTTTGGAACAGTTAAAACAAACTTACCATGACTTCCTTTTCTAATGTGTACAGTGATGAACTATATCTTTATTTAACCATAACACCTTGTTTCCAGACTATAACTTTCTTTTAGGTAATAAATATATTTTATACATTCCTAGTACTCAGCAGAAGCTCAGCAACTCTGTAGATTGATTTAAGGGATTGGTGGGGGGAGCATGCAAAAGGTGTTAGAATGTGGAAGGATTTGTTTGTGCTCATATTGTGAAATGGACCAGAAATTAGAACTAGACGCCTTCGCCTTAATTCAGCTCCAGTATTTTCCACAGCTGAATTCCTCTCTCCTTCCCTCCTCCCCCCTTTTGCTCCACACACCTTCCCCAGCCTGTTTGTGTGCTCCTATACAGGCTTCCCTGGTGGCTCAGCAGTAAAGAACATGCCTGCCAATGCAGAGACTTAGAGAGGCTGGGTTTCGATCCCTGGGTCGGAAAGATTCCCTGGAGGAGGCCATGGCGACCCACTCCAGTATTCTTGCCTGGAGAAAGCCATAGATAGAGGAGCCTGGTGGGCTATGGTCCACGGAGTAGCGAAGAGTGACATGAGCGATTGAGCATGCACATACACTAATACATATAATATGCACCTATGTTATAGGTTGGGGCTGTGTGGAAAACATCTTCAAATTCCCCACATTTGATATAACACAAATGTCTGCATGACAGAATTCTCCAGAACACTCCACCTTCTAATAAAACTAGTTAGAGGATGCACCCTCTGAAGAAATTTGTATAAGCAAGCTCATCCTACGCTTCGCTCCATCCCTCCACTGGCGGAGCAAAGCAAAGGATGTGCTTCAGGAAAGAATCTTCCAGATTTAAGCTTATACATTTTGGCAGGGCCTAAAGCGCTAGGGCAAAGAGTTCATAGAGAAAGGAAAAAAGAGAATCATCTGGTTTTCTAGAGCTTCACTAAAAAATGGGAGGCGGGTTGGAGGTTGGAAACAGCGCTATAAGACGTTTAAAAAATAGAGAAAGGAAGATTCTAGCTTTTAAAGTGCCGCCTTTCAAAACGTCGACTGATTTTGATTTTGAGCCTTCCGAAATCCTCTCTACAGCATACTGGAATTGGAAGGGGTTAAACTTTTGCGGGTGAATGGAAACAGGGAAGCATCTAAAAATCAAGGGTGGGGGTTTGGGATTCGCAGGGTACAGATGGGGCAGGAGGGGGAAGGGAAGAGTAGCTGGGTCAGAAGATGAATGGGGTGGGGGGAGAGAGTAAAATGCCGGCCAAAAGGAAAATCGGAGGGAAGGGGTGCAATAGGGAGGGGGAGAGGGAAGGAGCCCGGGAATGAGCGCTGGGCGGAGAAAGGTGGGGGAGGGGGCAACTGGACGCGCAGCCCCTAGGCTGAGGGCCAGGATCGGGGGAGCCGGCGTCGTGCGACTGCAGTCAGGGGTGTGGTAAATCTGCTCCTGCCCTCAGCAGAGGATTGTACCTGTTGGTGTGGAAGCGGTGGAGCGGGTCCGTGCGATGGCAAGACGAGAGCTGGCAGCCGAAGTCGCTGATGTCCAGGCAGCCCGGCTCCTCGCTCGGGCAGGTGCCCACCCCACGAGGGGGTCCCAGAAGCGGGAAGGGCTCCTCGGGAGTTAGAAACTTCTCGTACGAAGTGGTGGCTGACGCCTCGTCGGACATAGCTGGAGATGGCCTGGCTCGGACTCCCACTCCGGCCCGGGGCTGCTCCCGCGCCGGCCCCTGCCCCCACTCTAACCTGTCCGCGGCCCACTGCTGCCCGGGAGCGCCTGGCGGCTCGCAGGGGCTGCTCCAGGCCTCCCAATCAGCGCCTCAGTGGCCTCTGCAGCCACCTCAGCTGTCGTCGCGGCTGCCCGACCTAGCCCAGCGTAGCGCCGCCGCCGCCGCCGCCACCCGGCCCGCCCACCGCGCTCGCCACTCGCGACTGCAGCAGTCTGCCAGGCGCCCGCAGGGAGGGGAAGGGCGGCGGGAAGCCGCTCCCTGTGCCCCCTGCTGGCGCGGAGGAGGAACTGAATCTCCGCCCGCCGCAGCCCGCGCCGCCGGCTCCGCCCCGGCCCGCCCCGCCCTTCGCGCGTCGAATCAGGGATTCCAGGGGCAGTAAGAGCCCGACGCTTCCGGCCAACCTCCTCCTCCACTTTCTCACCCTCGGCGGATTACTAAACCGCAAGCCGCAGTCCCAAGAAAAGGGACTTGGCCAAGGTCACACTACGGGTGCGTGAGAAAGAATCCGGAGGCTTTGGTTCCCAGCACACTCGATCACCCTGTCCCAATTCAACAAGTATTTACTGAACTTCTGCAGTGTGTGTGCCCAGCACTGTGCAATGGGCTGCAGGGGAAGAGGGCCAAGTAGGAAAAAATAGTCCCTGCTTCTCTCTTGATCGCCTAACCCCGAGAACTCTTCGCAGCAGCCGGCGGGCTTCTTAGAGTTGCCGGGCACGTAATGCTCTTTTGTGCTCTGTGCTCTTGCTCGCATTATGCATTCTGCTTGGAAAGCCCTGCTTTTTCTCCACTGGTAATCCTTAAAGCCCCAGCTCAAACGTTACCTCCTCTGTGAAGCCTTCCCTGACTCCCAAATGAGACTTAGGTATTCCTACTCCTGTCGAAGATATAATACATTAAGGTGCTAAACGTCTTGAACTTGATAAATCAACTTATTAGGTGTCACATGCTTTTCTTTCTTCCTACCTCTTTCTCGTCTCTCATTTCTAGACAGTAGTTCCCGATCTTGGGCGTGTAAAATTTTTAAAAATAGTCGGAGGAAAACACAAGGTTACCGATTACTTATTTTACCAAAGACAATTTTAAAAACTACCTACTACTATTTTACAAAAGGAAGTACATTTTAATATAAAATGATAAGGCCATAATCTCTCAATTAAAAAAACATTAAATATATTTTATGGAAAAACATCACAATGAGCCTTGAGGGAAGTGCACAAGTAGATGGAAAGGAGAGGAACAGTGAAAGAATGCAGGAGGACGGGAAGGAGAAAGGGGGTTGGGAGAAGTGGGGAGTTGCCACATGAGCCCCAAACAGTGTCTTGTCCAGCAACTCCTCAACCGCTCCTTAAAATTTAATGTCTTGCTTCAGTTATTTGGCTACCCTACTGTTGAGTATATCTTCTTTCACTCAATTTAGAGATCAAAGAACAGTGATGATGTATGATGGAGACCTATGGTCTCCAATGCACCCATTTTCAGGGGCCTGGACTAGTGAGACAGAATGGCCCATACCTTAGTGCTCACCAACAAGAGACTTGATTGTCCAAATGAAGCAGGAGTCAAGTGCTGCATTATAATACAGGTACTCAGGTAATAGCACCAGAAAGTATTAGTAAGAAGCTAACAAAATAGTCTCATTTAAACATATATTTATTTACACATACTATAATAGGACAGTGTTTTTCAAACTGGAATCCAATGACAGAGTCTGAGTTTTTCTACAAGTATGTTTTACATTCAGTTTTAGGCATATTCTGGAGTATCTGGATGACTGAATGGCAACAGCTGCCACATAATTAGGACATGTATTTGAGTCTGTTTTTAAAACCAAGTTGGCACAAAGTAATACTGCTTTGTCATGAACTAGTGAGAAAAGATATGAAGTGACCCTCCTCCTTCAAGGATTACAACTGAAAATTTTTGTCATTTGAAAGTGGAAAGTGATGGGAAAGGAGAGTCCTCACAAGATGCACATACAAGCATGCTGAAAATCAAGAGTGCACACAGGCCAGTCGGTAGTATGCTTAGGTTTCTAAGGGCAGTTTTGTTTCAGCAAACATCATGTACCACATTAAATGAACATTTTAAAATTTGTGCAGAATTGGTAAATTGAATTTGTATAAGAGCTTTATGAACAGCAGAGTTCATATTTAGTTTTGTTTATATTTAGGAAATAGTAGTATAAAAATTAACATAAATGATTGGGTCTGAGAAAGTTTTTAAGAGTTCCCTTAAATATATTTTTCAGTTGAGAAACAGTGATAGAAATAATGACAGCCGCACATAGAGAATGTGCACTATATGTATAATGTTTACTTAAATATATGATCTAGGAGTTGATGACTGTTATGCATCCTTCCTTCTTGCTTCACTTCAATTTTCTTGGTTAATTTCTTGGGGGTACCTAGTCTGAATGCATTTACCCAATTCATCCTTCCCTACCATTATAATGAAATGGAATAATTCTGATATGTATATATTAGTTCCCTACATTCTTTGAGGGTCTGGGCCTGGAAGGCAACCCTGGAGTGATCTACCTTCCTCAGGTGCATAACTTAGTACCCAGAGAGATGATGGACTGTAAGAGGGCTGTGAAGAGGCTGACAGGATCGAGAATTACCAAACAATCTTTATCATTTTGGTTACTACTGGATAGAAATAGATTGAATTTGACACAATGATCTGTGATCTAATCTTTATAATTTTTTCATCTGACAGATGGATGCAACTTATAAGCGTGTATATATCTATGTCTATACCTAGATATATTAGATGTGCTGTGCTTAGTTGCTCAGTCATGTCCAATTCTTTGTGACTGTAACCCGCCAGGCTCTTCTGTCCATGGGAATTCTCCAGGCAAGAATATCAGAGTGGGTCGCCATGCCCTCCACCAGGGGATCTTCCCAACCCAAGGACTGAACCCAGGTCTCCCACATTGCAGGTGGATTCTTTACCATCTGAGGCACCAGGGAAGCCCAAGAATACTGAAGTGGGCAGCCTATCCCTTCTCCAAGGTATCTTCCTGACCCAGGAATCCAACCAGGGTCTCCTGCATTGCAGGTAGATTCTTTATCAGCTGAGCTACCAGGGAAGCCCCAGATATATTTTATATATATATATATATATATATATATATATATATATATATATATATATATATATATATATATATATATATATATAAAATCAGCTCCGCAAGTATCACCAACACAACTTAAAAAACAAAGCTTGAGTATATTACTTATCACAGCATGGGAGACCATCTATTCCATAAAGATTTGGCAGTGTCTCAGAGGGAAAAAGGTAAGGATAGAATTGATTAAAATAGGGTGTTTGTTTTAAAAGTAGAGATTTCAGTGTGGAGACTTGACTAGGATTGAGTAAGACTTATGATACAACAGTCCAAGAGTGGTGGAAGCAGCAAGGCAAGAATTGAGGTAAGAAATTCAGAGAATCTTAGGGTGCAAATTTTTTCAACGCTTTCCATTGAAGAGTTGGTGGGTCTTTTGGGAAATTCTTATGAAGGGTATTCAGTGTGTGCTCAGTCACTCAGTTGTGTCCAACTTTTGCAGTGCTTTGGACTGTAGCCCACCAGGCTCCACTGCCCATGCAATTTTTCAGGCAAGAATACTGGAGTGGGTTGCCATTTCCTCCTCAAGGGGGTCTTCCCAACTCAGGGATCGAACCCATGTCTCCTGCATTGCAGATTGATTCTTTACCACTGAGCCATCAGAGAAGCCCTATTGGGTCTGTGTCTACATAAATTTTTTTGCATGTGGATGACCAGTTGTTCCAGCACCATTTGTTGAAAAGATATCTTTTCTCCTTTGTCAAAGATTATTTTTTGTTGGACTCTGTGTTGTTCCACTGATCTATTTGTCTCTTCTTGTGCCAATACCACACTGTTTTGACTACTGTAGCTTTTATAGTAGGTTTTCAAGTTGGGTAGTATCAGTTCTCTGACTTTGTTCTTCAACATGTGTTGGCTATTCTAGGTCTTTGACTTTCCATATAAACTTAGGATCAGCCCGTCGATATCCACAAAATAAATTGTTGGGATTATGATTGGGATTGCACTGAATCTATAGATCACTGGGAGTGCTAATGTAAATAGTATTGTGTTTTTCATTTCAAATGCCACTTGATCATTGCAAGTATATGGGAAAGTGACACTTTTGAATATTAACCTTGTTTCCTGAGGAAGTTCTTGGGATGAGCAATCAACCTGTTTGCCTGGGCAGGACAGTCCTGAAAATAAAGAGATGCTCATGAAGACAGAGGAACAGCAACGTTATACTAATATAGACATTAAGCATAGTTTTAGTTCTCAGAGTCCAGGCTGAGTGTGGGGATAGGCAGTTTGGGCTTTCAGTTTTTCCTTAAATACACTATTAATATCTAAGGTGTGACCATTCTGGATTTTCATTGTTGTTTGGGGTATCACAATCACATGTCAAGTTTCTGTCTATAGTTGTTCTGGTCCCCAAGTTTCCCACAGTGGTTGTTTATATCTCTGTATCAGGCTTTTCTGCTCTTCCTGCTATATAGCCATTTGCTAGATTGTCATAATAGCTGTGATAGAGATCATAGATCTGAAACTGAAAAACAATACTAAAAAGTATCATGATCAGAGTTTATATGTTTGATTATGATCAGAATTCGTGGTCCACTTCTCAGCCAGGAGCCATGAGTGCCTATATTAAACCAAGGGAATATATCCCATCCCTGATCTGAAGAGCCTGCCAAACCAGCTATGGGGTTGTTCTCCAAATTACCCAAATTTAGATTTCTTGGTTTACTTCCTGGATTTTTAGTAGTATGAAAGATCTCAGAGGACTTCCCTCATGGTCCATTGGTTACCAATCCACCTGCCAATGCAGGGGACACAGGTTCAATCCCTGGTCCAGGAAGATTCCTCATGCCACAGTGCAACTAAGCCCATGTGCCCTGAACTCTAGAGCCTGCAAGCCACAACTAGAGAAAGCCTACATGCAGCAATCAAGACCCAATGCAGCCAAAAATAAATAAATAAATAAATAAATAAATAAATAAATCTTGCCACAACATCCTACTGTTAAATTAGCTCATGTTCTCCCTCAAGAAGCCAATCCTATATCTAAGGCAGTTCAATTCTGAACCATGACCCATTCAACTGCATGAACTTCTGGGGCAAAAAGTTCTATCATTTTAAGTGGTTGTATTAGTTTTATAAGGCTGCTATGACAAATTGCCACAAACTTGGTGGCTTTATTCTTGCACAGTTCTGAAGCCTAGAAATCTGAAATGTGGCAGGACCACACTCACTCCAGAGACCCTAGAGGAGAAGTGGTCCCTTGTTTCTTTCAGCTTCTTGTAGCTGCCCTTGCATTCCATGGACTTGTAGACTCATTTCTTCAACATCTGCCTTTATCACACTGCCTCCTTTGTGTGTCTCTCAAATCTTCCTCTGCATCACTTTTTAAAAAAATATTTATTTATTTGGCTGTGCTGGGTCTTAGTTTCAGTATGCAGGATATTTAGTTGTGGCACATGGGATCTAGTTCCCTGACTAGAGATCTAACCCAGGCTCCCTGCATTGGGAGCTCGGAATCTTAGCTGCTGGACAACCAGGGAAGTCCTTGTCTCACTTTTTTAAGAACACTTTTCTTCGGACTTAGGGCCTACCCAGATAATCCAGGATAAGTTCTCCTCTCAAAATCTTTATGAATATGTTTGGCTTAATATATACTGCAATATTCACAGATTTCAGAGATTAGAAGGTAGAAATATCTTTCAGGGTCTACCATTCAGCCCACTGTAGTGGCATTGTCTAAATCGCTTGATATTCTCTGAACCACAGCATGTAGGGTTTGCTCTACTTTCTGTGCCTTTTATAAAGCATGAAATTAAGAGGCCTGAGAAAAGGAAAAAGAAATCCAGAATTCCCAAAAAGCAGTTAGGGTTTCAGTCCTCTAATTGGAGACCTCTCCTTTTTTTCTTTTTTGAATTATCTGTTTATCCTTTTTCCTAGAAGACAAACTAATAGGGCAGAATGTCTATCAGAGCCAATTCTGATAATGCCTAAGTTTTAGACAAAATATCTATAACGATTGAGTCTACTTTCATCAAAAACAGTAAATGTTACATCCAATTTACAAAAAGATAGAACCAATTTTTATAGCGGAAAAAACTGAAAGATAAATAATAATAGAGATATGACGTACATTCTATACCATGAATATACTAAACATACAGGAAGAACATACATTTACAGAATATCAAGAATAGTAACTAGTTCCTGATCTTAGAGGAAATGTTTTTAGGTTTTCACTGTTGAGAATGATATTACTTGAGTCAGTTGGAGTAACGTTGATGAACCTAGATTCTGTTACACAGAGTGAAGAAGTCAGAAAGAGAAAAACAAATACCATATATTAACGCATGCATATGTAATCCAGAAAAATAGTACTGTTGAAACAATTTACAGAGAAGAAATGGAGACACAGACGTAGATAACAGACTTGTGGGCACAGGGGGGGAAAGGGAGGTTAGGACAAATTGAGAAAGTAGCACTAACATATATACACTATCACGTGTAAAATACACAAGTAGTGGGAAGCTGCTGCATAACACAAGGAGCCCGGCCTGCTGCTCTGTGACAACCTAGAAGAGTAGAATTGGGGGGAGGGCGCTCAAGTGGGAAGGGATATATATCATATGTGTGTATATATATATATATATATGACTGATTCACATTGTTGTATGGCAGAGACCAACACAACATTGTACAGAAATTATCCTCCAATAAAAAAAAGAATACCAACTAAAGAAATTCAGTAAATCTGGAGCAGGTACAACAAAACCTATATTTTAATGGAACTCCATAGGTTAAGTCTGATACACATCTTCACTTAAAAGCCACAGGCCTAGATTCAAATTAATAAGAAGTAAGGTTGTGGTCAAGAAAAGGTTTACATTAATAACTAAAATTATTAACGATAATGCTAAACTGCTTTTGCCTAATATTCTCAGGCAAAGTACCACGAGAACTCTGATAAATAGAAATATCATGGAGACCAAGAGCCTTGAGAAATCTCTAGATACTTTCCATTTAGGATACAATTTCTGACATTTTTATGTTAGTAATATTTTGCCCATACAAATGTAACCTAGGGGAAAGTGAGCATCTCTTCTAATTAGACAACTCTCCCTATGCATCTCATCAACAGTAACACTGCTGCTGCTGCTGCTGCTGCTGCTGCTGCTGCTGCTGCTGTCGCTTCAGTCCGACTCTGTGCGACCCCACAGACGGCAGCCCGCCAGGCTCCCCTGTCCCTGGGATTCTCCAGGCAAGAACACTGGAGTGGGTTGCCATTTCCTTCTCCAATACATGAAAATGAAAAGTGAAAGTGAAGTCACTCAGTCGTGTCCGACTTTTAGCGACCCCATAGACTGCAGCCTACCAGGCTCCTCCATCCATGGGATTTTCCAGGCGAGAGTACTGGAGTGGGGTGCCATCGCCTTCTCCGAATAGTAACACTAAATAAACATAATAGTTTCTAGCAACTTTTTCTAAGGTAAAAGAAAGAACAAATCTTTGATCGAGGGCCCTTTGGAAAATATCAAATATACCTTTAGGTACAAAATATATCCTGAAAGTTATTTTATTTCATTTTACATTTAGGATTCAACCTTAGGAAGAAAACAAAATCAAGAGTCAAGAAATTTGAATACTTAAAATAGGATAGTTGGTGAAAAGAAACAGTATTTGGCTATTCATATGAAGGGAACAATACAGCATTTAAAAATAAACACAGAAGGTAACATGACTCTCAAGAACCTTAGCTCCTTCATAAGTGAGGAAGCTTTGTTTTCTTAATCAAGGACATGATTAAAGTCAACACAAAGCACAGAAATTATTCTGGTAAAACATGAAATCTTTTTTATTTGGAAGATTACATAAAATAACCCTTCACATTGTAGGTGAAGAAAATAAACAATAAATAGTGTCATGTACTACGCTAGGCCCTTGAAATACAAAATAAATATGACATACTCTAAACCATCCAACGGAGAAGGCGATGGCACCCCACTCCAGTACTCTCGCCTGGAAAATCCTATGGATGGAGGAGCCTGGTAGGCTGCAGTCCATGGGGTTGCAAAGAGTCGGACACAACTGAGCGACTTCACTTTCGCTTTTCACTTTCATACATTGGAGAAGGAAATGGCAACCCACTCCAGTGTTCTTGTCTGGAGAATCCCAGGGACGGGGGAGCCTGGTGGGCTGCCGTCTATGGGGTTGCACAGAGTTGGACTGAAGCAACTTAGCAGCAGTAGCAGCAGCAAACCATCCAAGATTTTACAGCCTAGGTAAGGAAACAGGTATGATTTTTTTTTTAAGTGAAAGAATGTGACAGAGATTGCTAGTTGTTTATCCCTTTCTCCCCATTATTTCTAAGTGACAAAACCTGATTTTCTTGGGTGGGGGTGTGGCTATGTACCCAAATAGGAAAAAATGTAATTTCTCACCCTTTCTTTCAAATAGGGGCGCTCATGTGACTAAACATAGGTCAGTGGTATGTAGGTGGAAGTTTTTGGGTGGGGCCTCCTAGAAAGGTTTAAAATTTTGTCCGTGTGTATGTGTATGTGCACATACATGCACTGGGGTGGGGGGGGGAGGAGGAGTGAGGGTGCTTATGAAGTTGTTAAGCTGGGAGGCCATATTGCATTACGTTTTAACTCATTCTTGCCTAGGACATGGGTGTGATGGCTGGAGCTACAGCAACCATATTGTTACATTGAGGAAACTGAGCTAGGAAGGCAGAGCTTGAGGTTGAAAAATAAAGCATAAAGATGAAAGGAGAAGCTGTAACAATATTGAACTGCCTACTTTTGGATTTTTTATATAATAGAAAAATAATGGGTTTCTTAATGACATGAAAAAACAGTTGTTAACTTATACAACATATAATTATAATACAGTGAGATGCAAGGTCTAAAAGAGGTGTGTATAAAGACCTATGAGTGCACATTAAAGAAAAGGATGAATTCTGCCTAGGAAAAAGGAGACTGGGAAGGTCTTCACAGAGGCAGTGACATTTGGCTTGGGATTTTAGAATATGTGTTATCTGTCAACTAGGCCGGAAAAGATGGGCATTGTGTATCAAGAGTGACACTGAAATTCCATATCATTTCTATGGTAAAACTGGTAAGTGATGAAAGACAGATGAAGGACTTAGAAAATGTTTTTATTAGAAATGGATAATGTGATAATTAATCATTTACAATCTTAGAAACCTTTAAGGGTTTAGGCAGAAAATTTTTGAGAAATACCAAGAGAGGGTACTGTTATAATAAAATTTACATATCTACCCTCATATAATTTTCTTATTATTTCTGAAAATAAGTTATATTATTCTCCTGTATAATTCTATCCATTCCAATGCTTTAGTACTTCAAAAATTTTAATGAGTAACTCACCATTCTTTAATTGTTCTTACCAAGACTTCACTTAACAATGATTACAGATAAGTTAGGAAAGTCATTTCTTCTCTTCAGTATACCTGCATTAAGCAAGTTAACAGAGCATTATTTCCTATGCTATACTGAAAATCCTGTACAGAACTAAAATACTGAACAAGCTCTATAAATACTGAGATTTATTTGACCAATGTAGAAAGGACTTTTCAGAAACAACCAATAGTTTTCAGATCAGTATACATTTTTAAATAATGATATTTTCCTCTTATGAAATAGGAAATGTTTATTTCAGTTACCAAATCAAAAACCACCACTTAAAAGACCTTCCATAATCTGATTTTTTTCAAGAGAGGATAAAATAAATATATTTAGCAAAGTAACAAGTAAAAAGGAATTGAAAGGGATCGAGCCCAGGTCTCCTGCATTGCAGGTGGATTCTTTACCAGCTGAGCCACAGGGAAGCCCGAAATAATAAATAACAACATAAAATATACAAATAAATACATGTAAAGAAAATGTTTTCATTCTTTTAAATGATCAGAGGTCACACTAAAAGCAAGATATTAAAATACACAGAGAAATAAGTTTTCAGATATGTTTGGGTCTTAATTTAGATGGAAGTTAATTAAGGGTATAATCCCAGTGAAAAAAATCACCTTGGTTCTTTTAAGCCACAAGAGTGGATTTAGCCAGCCGTTTTGGTATGGTGGTTTTACAAAGGCTCTATAATAGGATTTATGTGTTTGGGGAAGAAACTGAATGTGATGCCAGAAGTTTAGTATTTTGTATGTCTGCAAATGTAAATTAAAAAATCTGATCATTTTTAACCTGAACACTTTTTCAACCTGAACCTTATTCAACCAATACCTACACACTTCTACAATATTATGATTAAGGTTTATAATAATGATCCCAATATATCTTCTGAATTATACCAGAATTATTTTAAGATATATTTTTATTATTTGCTAATTGGTAGTCTTGTCTGTTTTTCTTAACACTTCTTGATTAATCAGAGTATCCTTATCAGATACACAACCTTGGGTTTGTTCTTGGCCATCTGCAGTAACAGCTTACAGTCAACAGAAAAGAAATAGCCAACAACTGATCAATTTACAATTCATGCTATTAGAGCAGGACTATCTATCACAAAATAATTATAATCTAATCAAAATTTTAACAAGTCGCAAATAGCTTTTTCTAACAATTATAAGTTTTTCCCCCATAGTCTGTAGTGAAAAAGAACTACAATGAAGCATGAATGAATTTACTGTCTAATTTGAGAGAATGTGGTCTGTTGATATCAGCAAGACAAGAGAAGCTAGGAATAGGCTGGGACTCATTTTCATTTTTTAGGTTGCAGGGGTGTGTGGGGAGCATGAGTCTTGTAACAGCACTGAAGCTTTTATTCTACAGAGTGCAATTACCCAGAAAAGGAAGCAGCTGTAGTTAGCTGCTAACACCCACAGCTGCTGGGGGAATTGGTCCATCTGCCTTGTAAAGGGAGCCTGAACTGGTCACCAGCAGTGTGTGTACCCTACAGTATAGAAACATTGTCATATGTGTATTAGAACCCCAGATGAGCCCTTAAAAACACATAACTGAAAAATACCACAAAAAGCACAGCAGAACTTGAACACAAACTACATATGACAGTTTCGAAAATTACGTTATGAGAACATCTGGGATGAGATACTGGAAACACATCTCCCTTTCTAAAATTGGGTTTAGGAATAAGGCATATCCTCTCCCCTTACCTACTCTTTTTGCAAAGCAATAGCAGCTGGTGGTGGCTTCTGTGATCAGGGCAAGTTGCCCAGAAGTCAAAGAACCAAATTGCTAAGAATTTGAGGCAGATGAAATCTCTAGAATGGGAATATGGGGTTTAGGATGAAAGGAGCTATAAGCGTAGGGTCTCTTGTTTATGTCTGAGATCTGCACCCAACCTCTCTGCTTTATTTCTACTGGCCCTAGAGACACCCCTGTCTGCTTGTTTTCCTTCTGTCGATACTTATGCTTTGCACCAGGGAAGATTTCCTGACTTCTGGAACTGGATTTCTCTCAGCTTTACCCCTATGCTGACACTTTCTAATAGCCTGACACTAGAAATAATGGGGGAAATTAAGATAAAAGCTTTCTCATCCTCTCTCTCTCTCCTTTATCTTTTTAAACTTAGCCACTGGAAAATTCCATGAACAGAGGAACCTGAAGGGCTACAGTCCATGGGGTCACATGAATGATTAACACACACACAAACTTTTAAAAAACAATTTATAGGAGCATGTGCTGTGTGCTCAGTTGCTTAGTTGTGTCCAGCTCTTTTCAACCACAAGAACTCTAGCCCACCAGGCTCCTCTGTCCATGGGATTTCCCAGGCAAGAATACTGGCATAGCTGACCCACAATGTTGTGTCAGTGTGATGGCCTATATGGGAGAAGAATCTAAACTTAGCCATTTTGAGTAGAAGACCAAGCCCAGGGACTTACCTGGCAGTCCAGTGGTTAAGACGTTATCTTCCAATGCAGAGGGTGCGAGTTCGATTCCCAGTGGGGAGCTGAGATCCCACGTGCCTCATGACCAAAAAAACCAAAACATAAAACTGAAGCAGGGACTTCCCTGGTGGTCCAGTTGCTAAGACTCCATGCTCCCAATGCAGGGGGCCTGGGTTCAATCCCTGGTCAGGGAACTAGATCCTACATGCCATAGCTAAAAAAAATCCTGCATGCCCAAGATTAAAGATTCTATGTGCTGAAACTAAGACCCAATACAGCCAAATAAATACATATTTCAAAAAAAACCTGAAGCAATGCTGTAACAGAGTCAATAAAAACTTTTTTTAAATGGTCCATATTAAACACACACACACACACACACACACAAGACTAGCCATCTGTGCTATTGTTGGGGATTGTGAAGAAAAAAAAAGACAAGTTGATTTTTTGGCAATTCAAGTCCAAAGGCGTTCCTGGGTGTGCAGGGTAATGAGTTCTGAAATGCCAAAAGGGAGTAAAGAAGGCCAGGGAGCTACAAAATGGGTAGAGGGCTAGGGACAAAGCAGTACTTGCTTTACCTTCAGCAAACTTGGGGACTTGCATTCTTTCTCCTTACCAGTCCCTTTACCATCAGCAGCCTTTCTCCTGGAAAAAAACAACACTGTGAACTGCCTGAGCATCAGTTGGGAAGTGGGAGTAGGTACGTGTGGAGTGAGAATAACAAGATCCTGGTACTGTAGGATCTGAGGGAAAAGAGGGGATTCCTTTTTCATTTTCAACTAGGAAAGAGGAGATTTCGCTGTGCTCTTGGGCTGAGGTAGAAATACCTGATTCTACCTGCTGCTAATGTGGAAATTACTACCACTTGGGCTGGAGTCAGAATAGTATATTAAAGAGTCTCTTGGTGCCATCCTAAAACAAGCAAAATCTTTAATAATATCCAAGCTTTAGAGAATGATGAGGTGAGGTGGGGATCCTGGACCTTTTATCTCCAGTGGTCTTAGGCAGTATGGGCAGTAATAGGGCCTGTGTGGCACAGTGGGGCACAATAATTGAGTTCATTATGACTTGCTATTTTAGTCATCTTTGCAGCCAGCCTTCAGGGGAGAGTCCCTTGCTTTATTGTCTGCTGTCCTGCCTTTGAAGAAAACTTAGCCTTCCTGACCTGCACGGATATTGAGGGAACTCTTATGGAAAAGAAGAGCACTCACAAAGAATTTATGGCAGTTTTCTCAGTGATATTTGAGAAGGGTCAAGTCGTATCTAAAATGCCTTCCCTGGTAGCTCAGATGGTAAAGAATCTGCCTGCAATGCAGGAGACCTGGGTTCGATCCCTGGGTAGGAAAGATCCCCTGGAGTAGGGGATGGCGACCTACTCCAGTATTCTTGCCTGGAGAATTCCATGGACAGAGGAGCCTTGTCGGCCATGGTCCACAGAATCAGAAAGAGTCAGACACGACTGAGCAACTAATGCACACAAGACAAATCAGAGTTTTAAGTCTTGGCTCTATTTGTTAGTAGCTCTGGGTTATCTGCAATCTCACAGTTCTGAATTTTCTTAGTTGCTTAGAAAAACAAAGGAGGGGAGAGAAGGATAATACAACTACTACCAAAGACCATGAGGATTAAACAACAGAAATGGATGTAAAGCACTTAACATAGTACCTAGTTCACAGATAATCAAATGTTAACCATGATTATCATTTACACTTTATCAGCTAGAAGGTCTTAACTGAGAAGACATATCCATCAACGTCAGTAATTGTAATTTCTGTTCCAATATACCACTTAACTCTTTGCTAGGCAATGTTCTAGGTGCTGCCTGCATGTGACTTTTAAAATTCTCACTACAACTCTAGAGGTAGGTCTTACTATTATACCCATTTTACAGATGAGGAAGTCAAGGAACAGCGTGCTTAAATCCTTTAACCAAGATTCCATGATTGGATAAATGGTAGAGTGGAGATTCAAACCCAAAAAGCCCGGTTTACAAAATCGGTACCCTTAACCATTGAGGCATGCAGTTAAATAGACAAGAACTAAAAGGAGATGGGAAATGGAGGGTAGAAAAGGCACAAGATCAAGGTGAACAGTCAAAAACAGCAAATTTAGAGTGTCAGTTGGTTTAGAGACTTAAAGGCATCATTGTGAACTGTTCATGTTGTCAACTCAACAAGTGTATTAAGGTCTTATTTATAAATGAGTAGGTAAGCTTACAAGCCAATTTACAAGCAAGTTGCAAAAACGAGATAACTATAATTGAGGGACCTGCTTGCGTGCTAAATCGGGTCAGACTCCGTGCAACCCTATAGAATAGAGCATGCCAGATTATGGGAGTGGGTTGCCATTTCTGGGGATCGAACCTGCGCTTCTTATGTTCCTGCATTAGCAGGCTGGTTCTCTACTAGTGCCACCTGGGAAGCCTATAACTGGAGGTCCCACCCTTCACGTCTTTTACCACGTAAGTGTCGGGGATCTCCCCATGGTGCAATCTGCGTGCCAGGGGTCGTCGATAGTCCAACAAACATGGACGTGAAAGGGTCAATGCCGGGGTTTGGGGGTGGAACAAGCGGAAGCGAAGAGGATTGTGGGAGCTCCTTTGTACGTCGCCCCAGGGCATCCGGGAACTATGCAGTGCTTTTTTCTATTATGACCGATCCTAAGTAAGGGCCACCAGCTAACTGAGTCTGGCCACTGCCGGTGCAGCTTCTCTCCGAGGCTGGAAAGCAGGGACCGTCGGCCGGCATCAGCAGAGCAGAGGAGGCGGAACTTTGTAACACATGTTTTGAGCTGAAGGTGTAGGCACGTTCTGGCCTCCTGTCGCGCTGGAACAGGGGAACCGAAGTGAAAGGGGGTGAGGAGTCGGGGGAACTGACAGCCTGACGGACCCGGCGGCGAGAAGTGATGACAAGGGTGTCGGAAGAGGGTATGTAATTATATTGTGTAGGTGATGAGTGTGTGAATCTTCTTTGTAGTGTTTGGGGATAGGGGAGGTGGCGAACAGATGAATGGAAGGTAAAATCAGCAGAGTGAAAAAACATTTTGTTGGCGGGGCACCAGCACATGCGAATTGTACCTATATGGGATGATTTTATTGGAGTGATTTTATTGAGCCCCTGGTTTCAGATTCTACTTTGGACGAGTTGACTCCCTTTTGACAAATTACCAAGCACTTGCGCTGTTTTGGGTACTGCACTGGAAGCTCTCTCTGTATGAGGAAAGGAATTAACCTTTTTCCTCTACAATTACAGCCTGTCAGTAGTATGCATTTTGAGACAGGCAGTTACAATACAAGGAGATAAAGTGTTTTGAAAACCTGTCGGGGGCCACAAACACTCCTGAGGGTGCCATCTGGTATGATCTTTGATGTGATGATTTGACATATGTTTTAAAGATAAAATAAACAGGGCAAAACTATGTGCCGTTTTCTCCAAGCACGTTCCCTTCCTGGTTAGCTCAGCTATCTGGAGTGTGACTGAGTAGCACTTAAGGCCCATACTCGTTTATACCTGGTGAGAGCATTTATCCATCACAGTGGCACTTCCAGGACCCCTGCTGGAGAGTCAGTCTTACCAGAGAGCAAGACCTCCCTTTACATGCATAGCCTGCAAGCTCTGCTGCTGCTGCTGCTGTTAAGTCGTTTTAGTCGTGTCCGACTCTGCGATCCCATAGACGGAAGCCCACCAGGCTCCCCTGTCCCTGGGATTCTCCTGGCAAGAACACTGGAGTAGGTTGCCATTTCCTGCTCCAATGCATGAAAGTGAAAAGTGAAACGGAAGTCGCTCAGTCGTGTCCGACTCTTTGCGACCCCATGGACAGCAGCCTACCAGGCTCCTCTGTCTATGGGATTTTCCAGGCAAGAGTACTGGAGTGGGTTGCCATTGCCTTCTCTGAGCTCTGGGTAGGACTAAAATGGCAGAACTCAAGGGCTGTCTGGTCTAAGCATTTGAAACGCTTCTGTGGCAGCTGTTTGGTTTTCTAGCAAACTCAGTTCACAGCTGGGAATTGTGGATTTACTTGAAATTCTAAGCAATCTTTTAAAACTTTTGAATCTTCATACCTTCTGCTTTGTTTGCCAGAGAAACAGCAGTATAGCAGGCAGTCCAAGTCAGTGGTTCTCAAACTTTCCTGTGCATCATAATCAGCTGGAGGACTTGCTAAAGCTCAGATTGCTGAATTCCACCAAAGAGTTGCTGATTCAGTGGGCCTGGCATTGGCCCCCAAATTTATATTTCCTACAAGTTCCCAGGAGACGCTGATACTGCTCATTCTGGGTGTTCTCAGAGCACACTCAGAGATGTGCTAGTCTAAACAGGACTGAGATTAGTAACCAGAAAGGACATCTCTAGGGGAAAGTAAGCATATTCCTAAAGGTTAAACAAGTCTGAATTAAGCCATGGTAGATATGAAATAAAACAGATGTGTTTTGGTTGTTCATTTGTATGTTTTAAATGGATGAGCAAGGATGAATCTTCTTGAACTAAACAAAGTAAGATTTGCATCAGTTTTTTTTTTCACTCATGGGGATCAGAGTTTCTTAAATCATATAAAAAACACAATAGTTGTTTTCTTTTCAGATTCCTTTCTGAGTTATATTCAAATAGGTAGTTATTTGTGCTCTTCAGGTGGCTCTAGTGATAAAGAACTTGCCTGCCAATGCAGGAGACATAATATGGGTTCAAACACTGGGTCGGGAAGATTCTCTGGATGAGGGCATGGCAATCCATTCCAGTGTTCTTGCCTGGAGAATCCCATGGACAGAGGAGCCTGGTGGGCTACAGTCCACGGAGTCACAAAGAGGCGGACATTGACTGAAACTACTTAGCATACAGGCACACACACAGCTAGTTATATATAGAACTCACACTTGTGTCATCACCAAAAAAAAAAAAAATGAGGTGTTCTAACTTCTGGTAATTATGTTTGAAGTTAAAAAATGAAAGGACAGTTGGGACAATCTAATCAACACAGAAATAGTTGTATAAGGAGCCAGAATTGAGATAGTGTGATAAGTAGTTTATTTTTTATTTTTTCACTCTCAATGAAATCCCTCCCTCTTCAGAAGAAATAATGAGTTTATTCACTCTAGAGCACAAAGGGAACCAGAAACCTTACTGTGCCAGAGATTAACATGAAACCTTCTTTTATAGATTGACCTAAACAGCCTACTGGAGGGTTGCTTTTGTTAGGCACTAAGTCATGTCCGACTCTTTTGTGACCCCGCGGACTGTAGCCCACCAGGCTCCTCTGTCCATGGGATTCCTCAGGTAAGAATGCTGGAATGGGTTGCCATTTCCTTCTCCAGGGTATCTTCCTCATTGGGGATGAAACCCAGGTCTCCTGCATTGGCAGGTAGATGCTTTACTACTGTGTCACCAGGGAATGGCAGTCCCTAGTTCTGCCTACCCTCCAAACTCTCCCATGGGCCTGAAAAAGATCAGGACACATTTTTCAGAAATGTCACTCATTCTAGACCCGTTAGTGTCGGCTCCCAAATCCTCCCCAGGCCATTTATGAAGCAAAACAAAACCTCAAGACCAATCATGCAGACATACATAAAATGCACACAAAAAAGTCCAAATAAACTGGTTTAGGTCTATTGTGAGCTTTTTCAGTGACCAGCAAGATGCTAGGATGACGAGTGACCTGGATGTTTCAGAAGTCTGAAGGTCTTCCATTACAAGGGAATCAGCAGGACACTGTAAGGGTAGGAAAAAGTTTTCCTCTATTGTCTCAAGGTCCCTGGCTATGTCTGCAAATTAAACTGACAAAGACAGATTAACAAGAGAGAAGCATACAAATGTATTTAATGTAAGTTTTACATGACATGGGAGCTGTCACAGGCAAATAAAGACCCAGAGAAACTGAGTTCAGTATTTTATGCTGGCTTCCCAGGTGACATGACTTAGTGGCTAAACAAACAACAAAATTTTATGCTAGGTTTGACAAAGAGTGGGAATTCATGGAGAAATAAGACAAATTAAGGAGTATAAGGGAAGTGTAGTAAACTGGGGGAGACTTAGCAAGTCCTATTTGTTAGGATTTTCTCTGCATCCCTTTGTATTTGGAGAGAAAAATTATCCTCTTCTCTGAATATAAGGAGGGAACCTCTCACATGAGGATTTTATGACCTGTTTCAGGAGAGAAGAGGGGCGAAGGGGTCAAGTGACCTTGTTTCTGCCATTTACTCAAACTCCTTCAGCTTTAAAATATTCAGTATGCCATGGTACCATATTTTGGGGTAGCATGTTCTGAACCCCATCAGTAATCACACACATGACTCTTGAATATCAATTAAATTTCACATATGGTTGGTGAGTTGTACACTGATTCCTCCCCTCCTCACCAGTCCTCATCTCTGCCTAATTTGCACTTAGTCTTATAGACAGTATAGCTTTCAATGGAATGTGAGGGGAAAAAAAAGGAATAAAAGAAACCTGTGTTAGTTTGAACTATGCATCACTGTGTCCTAAGTGATTCCTAAGTAGGAATGATTTAATTTTGTTACTCGAACACTCAGTAGCTTATGGATCCTGAGAGCAGACCAATGGACGCTAAAGGGAATTTGCGGCCAGGTGTGTCAGAGCAGCAAACACATGATCACCCCTGAATTCAGATTCAGACAAGATTTCTTCTAATCTGGACTTCCTGCTTGTTACGGCTGATTCCCTAAGCAACTTTATTTTTTATTTTTGGCTGCATTGGTTCTTCGTTGTAACAGGTGGGCTTCTCTAGTTGCAGCATGCAGGCTTAGTTGCCTTATGGCATGTGGGATCTTAGTTCCCCGATCAAGGATAAAACCCAATGTCCCCTACATTGGAAAGCAGATTCTTAACCACTGGACTGCCAGGAAGTCCCTAACTTTAAATCAGTATGTATCTCTAACCTGAAGTGGAGTGAGGTTTTCAATCCAGCCCTTAACCACAAGGCTATGGATGTCATTGTTTTCTTTGGAATGTTTTTTCTGAGGATGAGAATTCTTACATCAAGTGAATGAGCACTATAAAGTAGAGGAGAGAAGGGTAATTATCATAGTTAATGCCATGTTGTTTCTTTGAAAAATAAGATTAGAAAAAAAACAGGAGGAAGAGGAGACACAAATATATTCTAGAATCTGGAATCTGCAACTGATGAACCAGTTGCTAGGTGTATGACTTACTGCTTTTCCCACAGTAGAGGCCTGAACAACCATGTGCCTGCATCCAGGTTGCCCTTAGATCCTGTGACCTGTTGGAGACAGGAGAGTTATTGCTACTATGTATCATGATGACTTTTCTGTACTTGGTAATATGATGAAGAAACCCTGATAACCTACTCTCATACACACACACACACACACACACACACATGCACGCAGGCACGCACACACGCACGCACGCACAGTATCTATGGGAGAATTTTAATAGCTTTCAGAGATCCAAAGAACTCATATAATTGTCTTCCAAAACTGCATGTAAAAGTCTTACTGAAAGCTGGAGATCAGAAGATCAGAAATGGCCTTGCCAGAAATGTGTTTTCTAATTTCAAGGTCCTTAGAGGAGTCACCAGTGCACTGCAACTGAAGACCACCAGGAACATACCTGTGTTTGAGCAAGTCGGTTGCTTACTTACTAAGTCGAGGCAAAATGCATACCACCGGGAGCTGGTGGAATATCTCAGAGGGTGTTAGAAAGGACTTATTATAGGATTTGGACTTGTATTAGGTGATTTGTGGCAGAATTTAAAGAAGTGAGGCTTCGTTCTGAATTGCATTCTGTTAGGAAGCAACATACAATACATAGGGATAATTCCATGATTGGGTATCTTAATTAATCTTATCTAGCAGCAGCAGCAGCAGGAGAATAGACTAGAAAGAGGCTAATTGGTAAAGTAGAAGCTATTAGCCAGGATAGGAGGGTGTTTTGGCCATTTTGTGGTTTGATCAAAGTTGGCGTTCTATCTCTTTTCAGACATGGATGCAGTGGTCTTGATTTTGTCACAGAGTGGCCTTGTTTGATGTTTATGGTCTGTGAAATTGGTTATATTACACTCATCAGGAGAACACCAAGACGTAGCTGAGGGCCAGGACAGCTCCCATATGTGAGTGGCTGCTTTTCTCCTCAGAGTGATTAGTGCCAAGTCCAGCAGCCTATAGGAGACCAAATTCCCTTTCTGCCAGGAGCTGTATATAGCAGAGAAATGGTTAGATGTGTTGAATAGGAAAGATTGAAGGCTGGGTGTAGATGAAAGCATCTAGTTACCCTCTATCAGAACTTAGGAGCCTCAATGAGAAATAGCAGTGTTCTAAGGTGTTTTTCCTAAAAAAAAGAAAAATCATCGGAGTATACTTCAGCAAGATAAATGGATGGGAGGGAAAACATTGTCTTTTTCGGAGATGGCCAGAATAGTATGTCTCATCCCATGCTCTCTTCTATAATGTGACCTTGCCACTCTTCCATTGAAAAGTAGGGTTAACGTCCCCTCTGCTTTGAGTCTGGACAGACTTCTATTATCTAAATCAACAGAAGAGGAAGAAATGAGACTCTGTGACTTCTGAGGCCATAAGAGGCAGCATGGCTTGTGACTTATCTTCAGGGACATTGATCTTTAGAGTCCTAAGCTGCCATGTAAGAAGTCTGACTTCCCTGAGGCTGCCTTGTTTCGAGGAAGCCTAAGCCTATGGTGAGGCTACCTACAGGTCCTCTGGTCAACAGCCTCAGCTGACGTCCCAGCTAATAGCAGACATCAAATAGAAGACCGGAGAATGAAGACACCTCTAGATGATTAGAGTCCCCCAGCTGCTGTGTCTTCCCAGCCGAGACTCCAGACATCATGGAGTAGAAGCAAGACATCCCTGCCATATCCTGAGTTCCCAAACAGAATCTGAGAGCAAATTTAAATGGTCATTTTGCAGCACTGAATTTTGGATAGGTTTATCACAAAGCAACAATAACCCAAACGTGTAGAAATGTTGGTTAACACCCAAGGAATGGAGTGAAAGGAACAAGGAAGGCAAGTAATTGTAAGAGGGAAAACAGGCTAGTGACAAAACGTTTTGTTTTGCAGTTGCTGCTGCTACTGCTGGGCTCTTTGATTCCAGAGACCCCAGAGTGGACAGAAAGATGGAAGAGTTTCATTCTAAATGAAACTTGTGTAGATAACAGCATCTTCTTTTAAAATAAGATCTGGAACTATTTAGTTATTTCTTTAATTGAACATCTTGATTAAAATTAACAGAAGTATGTGGAGTTTTTTTTTTTTCCCCCTAAGGAAACAAGTAACATTGATTACCAGTACTTTGTAACCATGGGGTGTCCCTGGTGGCTCAGTCCCTAAAGAATCTGCCTGCAATGCAGAAGATGTGGATTCAATCCATGGGTTTGGAAGATCCCTGAGAAAGAAGTGGCAACCCACTCCAGTATATTTCCTGAGAAATCCCATGGACAGAGGAGCCTGGCGGGCTTCAGTCCGTGGGGTCACACAGAGTCAGACACGACTGAGCAACTAAACCACCACCACTTAGTAACCAGAGGATGAGAGATGCTGATCTCCTCTGTATCACTGCATGGGGCTGAAGGAAACCACAGTATTTCCAATGGCATGTATAGATGTTTTATTCTTTTAATCTGACAGAATATGGTTCACTTTTAAAGCTTCCGTATTTGTCTATATGTTATACCCATTGCATAAGTCATTTAATCTGTAAGTTAGAAGTCCTAGTATTTTGTTGGAATTGTGTAATTGGTGAGCCCTCAATGATATTATTGGTTGTAAATGTTGAGTAAAACCATCAACTGACCTCATGGTTATGGGTCAAGAGCAGAATGTCTCAATCTCTTGGTTCCTTGTAAAAATACATGTGAATTTGGTGTTTGACTCTTTCAATGTGTTCCGGCAACACTGAACGCCCTTACTGGAACCTTGATCATCCATTTACTACTATTTGTTCTGCTTACTCCCTCTGTACATTCTTCCTTGAAAACTATCCCTATCTGTTCACACATACCCCGATCTTTTGTGTTACTAAAGGCCCAAGTCAGACAGTACCACTTGTTTGGAAACCTAGATCTCGTGTTCTCTTGGTCACCTTTCCCTGTTTCACTTTTCTGTGACCTTCAGTTTTGCATTGTAGTTATCTGGAACTGTGTCTGACCTTCCTACTAGTCTGTGAGCCCCTGGAAAACAGAATCTATATTAGATTCATTTAGGAGTTCCCCACAACTCCAAGATGGATGTTTTGTTCATTTTTAGGGACTGCAGAGAGGACACCTGAGCCTGGACATGCTAATGAAGATCATACATCTAATTTGTAGCAGAGCTAGGGCCAGAACCCAGGTTTCCTAATTTACAGCTTGATGTTCTCTACTAGATGAAGAAGGGAAAGTGGGGAGAGGAAAAGAGGGACGAAGTAGTATGCTTCATGAGCACAAACCTTTGTGTCTGTTTCATTCACTGCTGCAACCCCACTGCGTAGAACAGTGCCTGGCATATAGTGCACACTCAAAAAATATTTACTGAAATAATAAGTGATTGGGGTAAATAGGCATTCAGGTACAGGGATGATGTACAATGACCTTAGGGGGCATAGGTATTATTTACTTATCACAAGTTCTATCTCATATGTTGTCCTGATGCAAGAAAGAATAAACACAAAGCCCCCAAAACCCAGCTTTTCCTGCACTGGTATTTTCCCACTGCTCTCTTGTACCACTTATCTTTCCCTAGTAGCAATTCTAAAGACTGTCAGTCAGCTCCCACTGAGCTCTTTCATCAGTGTTCTGATAAAAGAAAAATATGATGTGCTGGACACAAAATGTCTTCATTTTATGTAAAAACCTTCTTGGGAAAGTTAGTATTTCTTTAAAAGAAAAAAAAGGCATAGCTCATTACTAATGGCTGCCTTTTATTGGCCTTGCTAGGGATATCCCAATGGGACAATGTGGCTGGAGTCTAGAGTTGCCCAAGAGGTCCTGCTCTCTCAGTAGAGATGACCCCAGGTAATGGAGGCCATAGTTGTGGCTGAAAGACAAGAAAGAGGATGGATAAAACCACATACCTTTTAGTCCCCTGTACTCGCTGGCCTGTGGTCATCATCCTGGTAACTCTACCTCAAATCTCACGAAACAAAATCACCTGCTGTCCCCTCCCAATCTGACTTCTTCCTCCTTGTCTTTGCTTATTGTGTTCTGAAAAAGGTATCTTTTCCTTAGCTCTATTCCAATCTTTCTTCTTCTTAATTCTCACCCCCAGGCGAAAGTGATTTTGTACAAATTTATATAGGAAAATCATCTCCTTCTCTGTGATACCTGAAAATACAGTTTCTAAGATTTAAAAATCTAAGCCAGGTATTTCCCTGGTGGTCCGGTGGCTAAGACTCCATGCTTCCAACAGAGGGCCTGGGTTTGATCCCTGGTCAGGAAACTATTAATAGATAGCACATGCCACAACCAAGAGTTCATATGCCACAACTAAAGATCCTGTGTGCCACAGCTAAGACCCAGCACAGCCAAATAAATGAATTAATTAAAATAAAAATTTAAAGTGACTAAAATCCGGGGCAGAGGGAGTGGGACTAGGAAACACAGTTTGGCCTCAGTCTAGTCCAAAGTGACATGGTTTATAAGAACCCTTGATATGAGGAGTTAAGGGTGCTTGCTCAGATGAATAGCACACCCTCTGGGGGAAGACTGCCTGTTTTGCAGTTTGGGGTCCATATGCTCTGTAGGCTTTGGTGACTCTGGGCAAGTTATTCAACCTGTCTGTGCTGTAGTTCTCTGATCTGTGAGATAGAGATGTGTTAGGGGGATTTGCAGAGTTAATATAGGTGAAGCGCTTAGGATGGTGCCTGGCAAACAGTAAGTGCTATTTAGTTTTGAATATTAGAGGATAGTTGATTTGCAATGTTGTGTTGGTTTTGGGTGTACAGCAAAGTGATTCAGTTATACATATACATATATCCACCCTTTTTCAGATTCTTTTTCCTTATAGCTTATTACAGAATATTGAGTAGGGTTCCCTGTGCTATGCAGGAGGTCCTTGTTGATTATCTATTTTATATATATTTTATACAGCAGTATGTATATGTTAATGCCAAACTCCTGATTTATCCCTCCCCAACCTTTCTCCTCTGTAACCGTGTTTTTGAAGTCTGTGACTCGGTTTTGTTTTGAGTTGTTTGTTTGTTTTGTTTTGGCCACACTGCGTGGCATGCAGGACCTTAGTTCCCTGACTCGGGATCAAACCTGTGCCCCCTGCAGTGAAAGCACAGAGTTCTCACCACTAGACCACCAGGGAATTCCCCTGTTTCTGTTCTGAAATAAGTTCATTTGTATCATTTTTTTTAGATTCCACATATTAGTGATATCATATGATATTTGTCTTTCTCTTTCTGATATATTTCACTTAGTATGTTAATCTATAGATTCATCCATGTTTAAACAGTAAGTACTGTTTAAATGTTAGGTGTTATATCTGTCATTATTATTATTATCAAAGTTATTAAAACAGACTTTTGTCTGTATGTGCCATCAGGAGCTAAAGAGAAGATGTAAGTGGCACCCCACATGTAATAAATAAGTGTTGAAAGTGTTGTGTAGCTCAGTCGTGTCCAACTCTGTGACCCCATGGACTGTAGCCCACAGGCTTCTCTGTCCATGGGATTTTCCAGGCAAGAATACTGGAGTGTGCTGCCATTTCCTTCTCCAGGGGATCTTCCCCACTCAGGGTTCGAACCCAGGTCTCCTGCATTGCAGGCAGATAGGTGTTAGAGAAGCCAAAAATACTGAACAGACCTAAAGAATTAAGAAATTCTATCTAAGGGTGTTTTCAGGAGTTTTAATCTTTTACTAAAAACAAATCTGTTACAAGCCATTGCTTGTAATTTTGGAGTTATTCAAGACACAGTTGCCTAACCTAAGATTGGGAAGATTGACACCTGTGTTTTTCTCTAGTTTTATAATTTAATCTCTTACATTTGGCCTTTGATCAGTTTGGAGTTACTTTTTACATACAGGCTTCCCTGGTGGCTCAGAGGTTAAAGCATCTGCCTCCAATGCAGGAGTCCTGGGTTCGATCCCTGGGTCAGGAAGATACCCTGGAGAAGGAAATGGCAACCCACTCCAGTAATCTTGCCTGGAGAATCCCATGGACGGAGGAGCCTGGTAGGCTACAGTCCACAGGGTCGCAAAGAGTCAGACATGACTGAGCTACTTCACTTTTCTTTCACTTTTACTTTCTTTACATACAACATGAAGTGGGAGTCCGACTTCATTCTTTTTTTTTATTCGTTTCATATATGATATTATAACATGTTTCAATGCCATTCTCCCAAATCATCCCACCCTCTCCCTCTCCCACAGAGTCCAAAAGACTGTTCTATACATCTGTGTCTCTTTTGCTGTCTCACATACAGAGTTATCGTTACCACCTTTCTAAATTCTATATATATGCATTAGTATACTGTATTGGTGTTTTTCTTTCTGGCTTACTTCACTCTGTATAATAGGCTCCAGTTTCATCCACCTCATTAGAACTGATTCAAATGTATTCTTTTTAATGGCTGCGTAACTTCATTTTTTACATGTTAATATCTAGTTGTTCCAGCACCATCTGTTGAAAAGGCTATTCTTTCTTGAGTGATCTTGGCACCCTTGTTGAAAATCAATTGCTGTAAAAGTCTGAGTTTATTTCTGGACTCTCAGTTCTATTTCTCTGGTCTCTCTGTTTAACCTCCCCCAGTACCAGTCTTAATTACTATAGCTTTGGGGTATTTTTTGAAATCATGAACTGAGAGTCATCTTCTTTTTATTTTTCCAAGATTGCTTTGGTTGTTCTGGACCCTTTGAATTTTCATGTGATTTTAGGATCATCTCATCTGTTTCTGCAAGACAGCTAGAATTTTGATAGGGATTACAGTGAATCTGTAGAAAAATTTATGGAGTATTGCAGTATTCTTGCCTGGAAAATCCCATGGATGGAGGAGCCTGGTGGTCCATGGGGTCGCAAAGAGTTGGACACGACTGAGCGACTTCACTTTCACTTTTCACTTTCATGCATTGGAGAAGGCAATGGCAACCCACTCCACTATTCTTGCCTTGAAAATCCCAGGGATGGGGGAGTAGCCTGGTGGGCTGCCGTCTATGGGGTCGCACAGAGTCAGACACAACTGAAGCGACTTAGCAGCAGCAGCAGCCATGTTAACAATGTTAAGTCTTCTGATCAGTGGGCACAGGATTCTTTATATTTGGGGTCACAAAGGGTCAGGCATGACTGAGCGACTTTCCCTTTCATACTTTCATACATATACAAGTCTTGCACATCTTTTGTTAAGTTGAAAGTGAAAGTCAGTCATGTCCAACTCTTTGCGACCCCATGGATGATACAGTCCATGGACCAGCTGAGCCACCAGGGAAGCTCAAAAATAGTGAAGTGGGTAGCTTATCCCGTCTCCAGCAGGTCTTCCTGACCCAGGAATCAAATGGAGGTCTCCTGCATTGCAGGCAGATTCTTTACCAGCTGAACTACCAGGGAAGCCCTTTTGTTAAATTAGTTCCTAAGTAATTTTTATGCTATTATAAATGGAATTGTTTCATTAATTTCCTGTTTGGAGTGTTCATTGCTAGTACAGTTGATTTTTGTATGTTGACCTGAAACCTTGCTGATTTTATTAGTTATAATTGTATTTTTGTGATTCCTTTGGATTTTATGTGTAAAATATCATGCCACCTATAAATAACTTATTTTCCAACATAGATGTTTTATACATCTTCTTCTCCCTTCATTGCCCTGGCTAGAACCTCCAACACAATGTGAAATAGAAGTGGCAAGGATGGAAATCCTTTTCTTGTTTCTGGTTTTATGATGTGTCTAGGTGTGATTTTCTTTGAGTTTATCTTGGAATTTGTTGAGCTTCACAGATGTATAGATTCATGTTTTTCATCAATTTTGGAGCATTTCAGGCATGTTTTCTTCAAATATACTTTCTGTCCCTTACTCTTTCTCTTTCTCTCCTTCTGGGACTCATTATGTATATGTTGGTATGCTCATAGGTCTCTGAAGCTCTGTGAATTTTTCTTCATTCTTTTTTCTTTCTGTTTCTCATTCTGGTCAATCTCAATTGACCTTTCTTCAATTTTGAGGATTCTTTTTTCTGCCAGCTCAAATCTGCCGTTAGACTCCTCCAATAAATATTTATTATATATTTCAACTCCAGAATTTCTGTCTGGGTCTTTTAAAAATAATTTGTCTCTTTATTGGTATAACCTAAATCAAATCCCTTATGATTATACAGTGGAAGTGACAAATAGATTTAAGAGACTAGATCTGATAGGCAGAGTGCCTGATGAATTATGGATGGAGGTTCATGACATTGTGCAGGAGACAGGGATCAAGACCATCCCCAAGAAAAAGAAATGCAAAAAAGCAAAATGGCTGTCTGAGGAGGCCTTACAAATAGCTGTGAAAGGAAGAGAAGTGAAAAGCAATGGAGAAAAGGTAAGATATACCCATTTGAATGCAGAGTTCCAAAGAACAGCAAGGAGAGATGAGAAAGCTTTCCTCAGAGATCAGTGCAAAGAAAGAGAGGAAAACAACAGAATGGGAAAGACTAGAGATCTCTTCAAGAAAATTAGAGATACCAAGGGAACATTTCATGCAAAGATGGGTCAATAAAGGACAGGATGGTATGGACCTAAACAGAAGCAGAAGATATTAAGAAGAGGTGGCAAGAATACACAGAAAAACTGTACAAAAAAGATCTTCAAGACCCAGATAATCACAATGGTGATCACTCACCTAGAGCAAGACATCCTGGAATGTGAAGTCAAGTGGGCCTTAGAAAGCATCACTATGAACAAAGCTAGTGGAGGTGATGGCATTCCAGTTGAGCTATTTCAAATCCTGAAAGATGATGCTGTGAAAGTGCTGCACTCAATATGCTAGCAAATTTGGAAAACTCTGCAGTGGCCACAGGACTGGAAAAGGTCAGTTTTCATTCCAATCCCAAAGAAAGGCAATGCCAAAGAATGCTCAAACTACTGCACAATTGCACTCATCTCACACACTAGTAAAGTAATTCTCAAAATTCTCCAATCCAGGCTTCAAGAATACGTGAACTGTGAACTTCCAGATGTTCAAGCTGGATTTAGAAAGGGCAGAGGAACCAAAGATCAAATTGCCAACATCCACTGGATCATTGAAAAGCAAGGGAGTTTCAGAAAAACATCTCTTTCTGCTTTATTGACTATGCCAAAGCCTTTGACTGTGTGGATCACAGTAAACTGTGGAAAATTCTTGAAGAGATGGGAATACCAGACCACCTGACCTGCCTCTTGAGAAATCTGTATGCAGGTCAGGGAGCAACAGTTAAAACTGGACATGGAACAACAGACTGGCTCCAAATAGGAAAAGGAGTGTGTCAAGGCTGTATATTGTCACCCTGCTTATTTAACTTACATGCAGAGTACATCATGAGAAACACTGGGCTGGAAGAAGCACAAGCTGGAATCAAGATTGCCAGGAGAGATATCAGTAACCTCAGACATGCAGATGACACTACCCTTATGGCAGAAAGTGAAGAAGAACTAAAGAGCCTCTTGATGAAAGTGAAAGAGGAGAGTGAAAAAGTTGGCTTAAAGCTCAACATTCAGAAAACTAAGATCATGGCGTCTGATCCCATTACTTCATGGCAAATAGATATGGAAACAGTGGCTGACTTCATTTTGGGGGGCTCCAAAATCACTGTAGATAGTGACTGCAGCGATGAAATTAAAAGATGCTTGCTCCTTGGAAGAAAAGTTATGGTCAACCTAGACAGCATATTAAAAATCAGAGACATTACTTTGCCGACTAAGGTCTGTCTAGGCAAAGCTATGGTCTTTCTAGTAGTCATATATGGATGTGAGTTGGACTATAAAGAAAGCTGAGCACTGAAGAATTGATGCTTTTGAACTGTGGTGTTGGAGAAGACTCTTGAGAGTCCCTTGGACTGCAAAGAGATCCAACCAGTCTATCCCAAAGGAAATCAGTCCTGAATATTCATTGGAATGACTGATGCTGAAGCTGAAACTCCAATACTTTGGCCATCTGATGCGAAGAACTGATTCATTGGAAAAGACCTTGATGCTGGGAAAGATAGAAGGCAGGAGGAGAAGGGGACGGACAGAGGATGAGATGGTCGGATGGTATCACTGAGTTGATGGACAGGAGTTTGAGTAAGCTCCAGGAGTTGGTGATGGACAAGGAAGCCTGGCGTGCTGCAGTCCATGGGGTCACAAAGAGTCGGACACAACTGAGCAACTGAACTGAACTGAATTCTATAAATTCTGCTTTTCCTGTTGTGTGTAGCCACTGAAGTCTTGCCCAAACTAAGCTTGTAGCTTAGCTGTCAGCTAAAAATTGGTGCGAGTTTTTCTACAGTGTCTTGAACCAATAACCCTCCCACTTGCTACAGACCAGCTCTGTGTGTATTGTGGTACACTCTCAGTGCTCTGGTAAAGTGAAAGTGAAAGTGTTAATTACTCAGTCGTGTCTGACTCTTTGGGACCCTGTGGGCTATAGTCCACTAGGCTCCTCTATCCATGGGACTCTCTAGGCAAGAATATTGGAGCGGGTTGCTATTCCCTTCTCCAGGGGATAGTCCCAACCCAGGTTTTGAACACAGGTGGCTGAGACGGTAAAGTGTCTGTCTACAATGTGAGAGACCTGGGTTCGATCCCTGGGTTGGGAAGATTCCCTGGAGAAGGAAATGGCAACCCACTCCAGTACTTCTTGCCTTGAAAATCCCATGGACGGAGGAGCTTGGTGCAGGCTACTATCCATGGGGTCGCAAAGAGTCGGGCACGACTGATTGACTTCACTATCCTCCTTTGTAGGCAGATTCTTTACCATCTGAGCCACCAAGGAATCCCCCCAGTGCTCTGGTAAGCAGTTCACAATTCTGTCTTAGCTTTCACTTCGTGTTTTCACAGACTCAAGGTTAGCCAGAGGTGAGAAATGGGAGCCTTCTATGTCTTTCTTGGGCAGGTACACAGCCCTTGACCTGTGTGACTTTTAGATCCTTAGGAATGTATTGTGGCGTTTCAAAGACCTCTGTGGATATCTCATTCCCCAAATCTTAAGTTTTTTAATCAGTCTCTTATTTTCCCACCAGGTGGTGCTAGTGAAAAGAACACGCCTGCTAATGCAGGAGGCATAAGAGACATGGGTTCAATCCCTGGGTCAGGAAGATTCCCTGGAGGAGGGCATGGCAGCCCACACCAGTGTTCTTGCCTGGATAATCCCCTGGACAGAGGAGTATGGTCCATAGTGTTGCAAAGGTCGGACACAACTGAAGTGACTTAGCACATTTATCTCAACAGGTATCATGGTTTAGGCAGCTGTGATGTTAAACAATTTTCACTGAAACTGTTTGACAAATGCCCCCATAGATGGGGCTTTTCCCACTATCTCATGTCCTGCTGAGTCATGTTAAATAACTGCAAGCCATGGGAAGGAGGCTTTTTCATTGGGAGCTGACAGATCAAATAGTGATAGTGCTCTGAGGTTGGGAGTTTTTCATGCTGTTTTGAAGCAGTAAAGCATCTGCCTGCAATGCAGGAGACCTAGGTTCGACCCCTGGGTCAGGAAGATCCCCTGGAGAAGGAAATGGCAAACCACTGCAGTATTCTTGCCTGGAAAATCCCATGGATGGAGGAGCCTGGTAGGTTACAGTCCTTGGGGTCACAGTCTGACATGACTAAGCGACTTCACTTCACTTCACTCACCCTGCTCCCACCAGCGACTGTTAGGCTACTGGCTTTCATGGCCTTTTACCATGGGTGTGAGACTGCTGATTTTCAAGACTACCACTGGTCAAGAGAGAGGGGGATTGAAATAGGGCAAGTTAAAAGGCCTCAAATATCAGTGTTCTTAACAAGACTCAGTAGTTTTCTTGAATAAATGCTCCTCAGATTGGTGTCTGCAAACTTTTGAATCGTTTCCAGAGTTCCAAAAACGTTTAATACTTTTTGCAAGTGTTCTCATTGCTGTTTTGCAAAAGTAGATTTCCAGAGGTTCCTACCATGCCATTCTGAAAGCTCCTACTCATAGATTTTTATTCTCTTTAGGTTACAATTGGATCTCCATCTAAGGAAGTGTTAGTCACTCAGTTATGTCCGACTCTTTGCAAGCCCATGGACTGTAGCCCACCAGGCCCCTCTGTCCATGGGATTTCCCAGGCAAGAATTCTGGAGTGGGTTAGCATTTCTTTCTCCAAGGGATCTTCCTGACCCAGGGATTGAACCTGGGTCTCTTGCATTGCAGGCATATTCTTTACCATCTGAGTCACTAGGAAAGCCCTATCTCCATCTAAAATAATAATCTTATGTGGATGTTTGCATCAGAACTTCTTAGCAGTAGACAAGATTTGGATGAACAATGACAATGCTGAAGATGGCCTTTTCCTGTGTCTTGAGAACTCTAAAAGTCTGTTCTGGACTGAGGCTGGGCTGTGATCATGAGCAGGCCAGTGGGTGAAAACTGTGGGTAGCCAGAGGAGCTAATGTTGTCTTTTCTCCAACTAAGTTGTTTCATTCTATGCTCATAGGCACCTGAAAACCTGGAGGTATATTTGAGCCAAACTTCTCCACAGATGGGCCACTAATTCCTCTTTACTGTTCTCCATATTCTCCAGAAAGTTTATTGGACATGAACCATTCCTTTAGAAGGAATTTGGGAGAGAATGATGTTAAAGGGGGTGGGGGTGGGAAACAAATGCTTATTGAATGAACCAATGAGTAGTGGGCTGGAGAAATCATGGAAGGCTTCCTGCAGGAGGCATGGGTTTGATCTTATCCTGCAAGAATTGGTGCATGTTGGTTAGTTGAAAAAAATGTGTGGTGAGTAGGAAAGCAGTTTAAATTTAATGCAACCAACTGAAATATCTAATTAATTCTGCTCACTGAGCCCCTATAGGAATATACCTCAGGCTTACCCCTGGGGGAAAGCCAGTGACTAGGTAATGATTAAAAAAAAAAAATGAGGGAAGCAGTATGTCCTAGTGGTTAGGAATTCAGTTACTGATGTTAGACTACTTAAGTTCAAGTTCCAGGCTTTCTGCTTATGTGCTTATTAGCTATGTGATCCTGGACAATTTATTCTCTCTGGCCCTATTATCTTTATCTGTGACATAGGAATACCTTCCTGCCTCACAGGTTTGGTGAGAAGATTAAATGGGATAATGCATCAATAATGCAAAATACAGTGCTTTTACTGCTCAGCAAAGGGCAGCAATATATTTTTTCTTACAGTTTTGAGATATAATTACAATAAATTTTAAGGTATACAGTATGATATGATTTATGTATATCATGAAGTGATTATCACAATGTTTAGTGAACATCCATCATCTCATATAGTTACAGAACTAAATTAAAAAAACAATTTTCCTTGTGATGAGAAAATTTAGGATTTACTCTCTTAACTTTGATATGTAACATACAGCAGTATTAATTGTATTTATCATGTTGTACATATATCCCTAAGGCAGGCAGATTTTTAAAAATATTTATTTGGCTGTACTCGGTCTTATTAATAGTTGCAGTACTCAAGATCTTCAGTCTTTGTTGTGGCATGAAGGATCTTTCGATTGCAGCATGTGGGAGCTTTAGTTTTGGAATGAGAACTCTTAGTTGTGGCATGTGGGATCTAGTTCCCTGACTAGGGATCAAACCCTGCCTTGGGAGCATGAAGTCTTAGCCACTGGACCACCAGGAAGCCTGGAAGGTGAGTTTTTAAATTCTGTTTACACATTTAACTGTTTAAATACTGAATTAGTTTTGTTCACTTTTGTGTCTCCCATGCCTTAAACAAATTTGTTGGGTGAATGAATGCCTGCTGGTAAACGAACCTAATACAGCGAGAAGTGCTGTAACAGAGATTGAATACAAGGCACTTTTCAGTACATGAGGGATAGGGTATGTTATGCTTGACTCTGAGCAGTTCAGGGAACATTTGATTGAGAGGGCTGTTCCCTTCTAGAATTTTCAGTGCAGTCAGATCTATGAGAGTCAACTGCATCCCGGAACAAGGTAAAGCGATGCTGTGGAGCCACCAGGTGGCACTATTACACATGGATTCAACCTGCTGCTGCTGCTGCTGCTAAGTCGCTTCAGTCCTGTCCGACTCTGTGCGACCCCGTAGACGGCAGCCCACCAGGCTCCCCCGTCCCTGGGATTCTCCAGGCAAGAATACTGGAGTGGGTTCCCATTGCCTTCTCCAATGCATGAAAGTGAAAAGTGAAAAGTGAAAGTGAAGTCGCTCAGTCGTTTCCGACTCTTTGCGACCCCATGGACTGCAGCCCACCAGGCTCCTCCATCCATGGGATTTTCCAGGCAAGAGTACTGGAGTGGGGTGCCATTGTCTTCTCCCATTCAACCAACAGAGGAGCCCTTTCCAGCCAAGAGTTCATGTTTCTGTCTGACGCAGTTTTTCTCTCCTCTCCACAGAAACTCAAGCTATGACTTCTTCCGTCTTGTTCTGCTGGTTTTGGAGCACTGCCATTCCTACCCAAGGCTCAGTTCAGTTCAGTCACTCAGTCGTGTCCGA
Organism: Capra hircus; assembly: GCF_001704415.2. Classification (NCBI taxonomy): domain Eukaryota; kingdom Metazoa; phylum Chordata; class Mammalia; order Artiodactyla; family Bovidae; genus Capra; species Capra hircus. The sequence continues at coordinate 37,785,514 of NW_017189517.1, read as the reverse complement.
TTGTTTGCCACCCCACAGACTGCAATGCACCAGGTTTCCCTGTCCATCACCAACTCCCTGAGCTTGCTCAAACTCATGTCCAAACCCAAGGCTACTTGGGAGCCATCTGATGCTTAAGCTACTCTGTCTTTATCAGGCGAGAGAAGAGAGAGAGACAATGCTGAGTATATTTCCAGTTCTTTGCATTTTGGACTTCTGACTCCCACACCATTGCCTTGTTTCTCCTGCTCTGCCCTGGATGAAACTAAAAGTAAGGGGAGAAACAAAGCTACCCTTTTTTGAAACATCAGGCACTATATCAGAAATGTTATATAGTCACATTGTTGACTGGCAACAGAACCTTGAGAGATTAATTTTGTCATTTATTTTGTCCATTATCTTGCTTCAGCAGTTTTTAACATAGGCTCTGCCAGTCTTATTTCTGCTATACCCCCCACCCAACACCACTGAATTATTTTCAGGCAAATCCCAGATGATTTTTCATTGCATAATTTTATTTTAAAATGCTTTCTTACATTTCTATTTTAAAAAGGGCTTTTAAACATCACAGTATCATTATAATGCTTTTAAAACCCTCAAGAAATAATACCCTAATATTGTCAAATATATACCTTCTGTTCAAATTTACCTAGGTGTCTCATTTTAAAAACTGTATTTGGTTAATTCAAATCAGGATTCCAACAGAGTTCATACATTTAATTCATTTGATATATGAGCTATGAGCCATTTTACATAGAGGGAAACTGAGGATTAAGAGATAATCTGTTGAGTATTCAAAAACAATTCTCTATTGAATCAGACCTGGTACCAGTTGTTGGGGATGCAAAGATAAGAAACACCCAAGTCTCTGCTTCAAGGAACTTGGTCTTATGCTCCTATGATGCTCTGTGACTATATCTGTCACAAGACTTAGTATTTTATTAGTGTGTGGTTTTTTCTCTCATACCAGATAAGTGGCAGAAGGCAGGGACCAGTTTGTGGTCAACATTGTATTCTTAATACCAAGCATAGTCCTTGGTACCTAGTAGGTGTTTAACAACTATGGGGAAAGGAATAATTTCATCAGAGTGGGCAGGGGGAACCAGGGAAGAGTTTCAAGCAGGGAAGCAGCGTGTTAAGACTGTCACTGTAGGTTGGTGGCACATGTCATCATTGGGATTGAAGGCATGAGAGACTGGAGGCAGAGAAGGCACCTTTGCTGGAGAGCCAGACTAAAGCAATGGTGGTGAGTATGGAGAAGAGAAGACAGACTGGAGAGTTACTGCGGATGTGAGTTTGGGTGTGCTTGGTAATTTGTTAGATGTCGAGAATGAGTGTTTCTGGCTTTGATGATGGTGGTGCCACAAATAGATTCAGAGCAAAGAGGAGAAGCGAGTTTGGGGTGGAAGATGAGTTCCGTTTTGGAGATGCTAAGTTGTGCCTGTGTGATCTTCAGTAGAATGTGGGAGATCAGAGCCCAGGTCGGAGATCAGGAGAGAAGATCAGGGGAACACAGCGTGAAGGTGGAGCTTGAAAGCCTGATGGTGGATGCCCTCACTGGCAAGGGGACCTGCAGGGAGTGGACTCCGGAGGGAACTCTGCCACTTACCAAGGGAATGGAGAATGAGAAGCCCATGAGAAGGATGAAAAAGGACCAGCCAGGGAGATTGGAAGAAAATCAGGAGAGTGTGTGGTGCCACAGAAGCCAAAAGAGGAAAACGTTGAGGAGAGAGGGAGTGGGAGTGGTTGACACTCTTGAGGTAGGTCAAGAGGCGGTGGCAGAAGACAGCTCAGTGCTGTGGCCAGAGTGTGGTCAGTCGTGAAGCAGTGGCAGGTGGTGGGCATCCAAAGGCCAGGTGGTCCCTCATCCAAAAGGGCCTTGGTCACCCACCTATGGAGTTAAGCCTTCATTCTGTAGATAATGGAGAGTCAAGAGGTTTCAAAAAGGAGTGACCTGGTCAGATTGGAGTGTTCCAGAAAAATCAGGCTGAGGCAGGATGCTGCAGAGGATGTTGTGGAGGAATAGGATAGGATCTTTAGCAGGTAAAATTGGCAGGCACTGAAAATGGCAGCTAACACTCATTGAGCCCTTATTATGATCCAGGCACTACTCTCTGGTTATATATCTCACATCATTCTCACAACCCATCTATGGGGTAGATAATGTTGTTGACCTCATTTTGTGCCTGAGGAAGCTGAGGTAGAGAGAGAGAGAACAATTTGCAGGTGGTCAGAGAGCTGGTAAAGGAGGAGCCTAGATTCAAGTCCCGGTGGTTGGTTCTAATCCACTCTAACGTGTTTCACTGCATGCCACTCTTAACTTCTAGATTTTGTTTTGCCTTGATTAGATGTGAGGAGTGAGGGGGTTAGGATTATATTCAGCTATGAGCTCTCAGACATCCAAAATAAGAACAGATTAAACAGAGTAGAGGGTTTCTGTGGTGGCTCAGTGGTAAAGAATCTGCCTGCCAAACAGGAGACATGAGTTTGATCCCTGGGTCAGGAAGATCCCCTGGAGAAGGAAAGATTCTTCCTTCAGCACATACTCCAATATTCTTGACTGGGAAATCTCATGGACAGAGGAGCCTGGTGGGCTCCAGTCCATGGGGTTGCAAAGAGTTGGACACGACTGAGCAATTAAACAACAAACAGGATAGAAATTCATTTCTCTTACATTAAAGAAAGAAATTAATTAAAACCTAAAAAGCTTAATGGCCAGTCATCTCCACAGTGTGGCACTTGACTCCATGGCACAGGATAGAGCTCCAGCCAGCATGGTCATGCTGTAAGCAGCAAGATGCCAGGTGGAGGGAAAGAAAGAACAGATACTGGGGACAACTGGCAGTCTGCTACAAGAGACATTCCAGAATTCTGCCATGGGTGACTGCAAGGAGGATGGGGTTACCAGCAGTGGAGGTAGAGAATACAGGAAACCTGTTAGGCCTTTAATATTTTTGATTGCCTAAGGTCTTTCCCCTCCCTTGGAAGCAAAACCCTCTGTTCTAGGGGAGTACTGCTCTTCTCCTGTCCAGCAATGCCCGTTTTAGTTTGGGCTTCCAATCCAAGTACCCTATCATCTCCCTAGTCACAATTGATCTGATGGGTTGATATACAGGCATGTGATCTAAATCAGAACAATCTGAATCCTTCTCTTCACCAACTTAAATGGGGGGAAATGCTGTGTCCCACTTTGTGGGACAGCTTGTAGATGTGTGGCCAGAAACTGTTGGTGGCCCTTTTACAACTACAAAGAAGAAGCGTGTCTGAGAGAATGCAGTCAGCGTGCAGAAGGAACTGTGCATTCCTATTGGTGTTCAAGTCTCTGGTCTTGTCCTTGAGACCCATCTACAATCTTGCCCTTAGAGACTTCTGATAAATTCCCTCTTGTGCTCAAGCTAAAGCTGCATTTCTGTCAACTTGCAATCAGTAAAATCCTGATTAAAGCTGTGTTCTAAAAGTTAACTCTCGAATCAGTGTAGATATGTTTAAGGTGTGTGTGTGTATTTGGGGGCGGTGGTCATAGTAAATAGCAACCAGAAGCAGGAAGATAATTTATGAGGCTGTTTTAATAGTCTACACGAGGAACAATGAGAATCTGAACTAAGGTGATATCAGTGGGTACTGTAGCTTCTGGCTGGGTTTGCCATGTCTCTTCTAGACCTTGAATCAGTTGTGCATATCTTCATATTGATCATCTCTACCTGGATGGATGGTGTCACCAACCACTGGTTGGATGGCATCACTGACTCAATGGACATAAGTTTGAGCAAGTTCTGGGGGTTGGTGATGGACAGGGAAGCCTGGCATGCTGTATGTAGTCCATGGGGTTGCAAAGAGACACGGCTGAACTGAACTGGACCTGGATGGAATGTAACATGTTCCTCTTCATTATGAGAAAATTTTCCTCTATGTCTTTTGTTCTTCAGTTGCTGACTTGTGACCTACTCTTTGTGACACCATGGACTGCAGCATGCCAGGCTTCCCTGTACTTCACTATCTCCCAGAGTTTGCGCAAACTCATGTCCATTGAATCAGTGATGCCATCCAACTGTCTCATCCTCTGTCGTTCCCTTCTCCTCCTGCCCTCAATGTTTCCCAGCATCAGAGTCTTTTCCAATGAGTTAGCTCTTCACATCAGGTGGCCAAAGTATTGGAGCTTCAGCTTCAGCATCAGTCCTTCCAATGAATATCCAGGGTTGCTTTCTTTTAGGATTGACTGGTTTGATCTCCTTGCAGTCCAAGGGGTTCTCAAGAGTCCTCTAAAACCACAGTTCAAAAGGATAAATTCTTCGGCACTCAGCCTTCTTTATGATCCATCTCCATCCATACATGACTACTGGAAAAACCATAGCTTTGACAATACAGACCTTGTCGGCAAAGTCGTGTATCTACTTTTTAATATGCTGTCTGTTTTTCCTAGCTTTTCTTCCAAGGAGCAAGCATCTTTTAATTTCATGGCTGTAGTCACCATCTGTAGTGATTTTGGAGCCCAGGAAGAAAATAGTCTGTCTCTGTTTTGATTTTTTCCCATCCATTTGCCATGAAATGAGGGAACCAGGTGCCATAATCTTCATTTTTTGAATGTTGAGATTTAAGCCAGCTTTTTACTCTCCTCTTCCACCTTCATCGAGAGGCTCTTTAGTTCCTCTTCACTTTCTGCCATTAGGGTGGTGTCATGTGCATATCTGAGGTTATTAATGTTTCTCCCGACAATCTTTATTCCAGCTTGTGCTTCATCCAGCCCAGCATTTTGCATGATGCCCTCTGCATAGAAGTTAAATAAGCAGGGTGACAGTATATAGCCGTGGCATACTCATTTCCCAATTTTAAACCAGTCTTTTGTTCCATGTCCAGTTCTAACTGTTGCTTCTTGTCCTCCATACAGGTTTCTCAGAAGGCAGGTAAGGTGGTCTGTATTCCCATCTCTTTAAGAATTTTCCATAGTATGTTGTGATCCACAAAGTCAAAAGCTTTAGCATAGCCAATGATACAGAAGTAGATATTTTTATGGAATTCCCTTGCTTTTTATATGATCCAGTGGATGTTGGCAATTTGATCTCTGGTTCTTCTGCCTTTTCTAAATCCAGCTTGTACTCTGGAAGTTCTCAGTTCATGTACTGCTGAAGTGTAGCTTGAAGGATTTTGAGCATTACCTTGCTAGCATGTGAAATGAGTGCAGTTATGCAGTAGTTTGAGTGTTCTTTGGCATTGCCCTTCTTTGGGGTTGGAATGAAAACTGATCTTTTCCAGTCCTGTGGCCACTCATGAGTTTTCCAAATTTGCTGGCATATTGAGTGCAGCACTTTCACAGCATCATCTTTTAGGATTTGAAATAGCTCAGCTGGAATTACATCACTCCACTAGCTTTGTTCATAGTAAAAGCATCCTAAGTCTTCACACTCCAGGATGTCTGGCTCTAGGTGAGTGATCAAACCATCGTGGTTATCTGGGTTACTAAGACCGTTTTTGCACAGTTCTTCTATATATTCTTGCTACCTCTTCTTAATATTTTCTGCTTCATTCAGGTCCATATGGTTTCTGTCCTTTATTGTACCCATCTTTGCATGAATGGTATCTCTAATTTTCTTAAACAGATCTCTAGTCTTTTCCATTCTATTGTTTTCCTTTACTTCTTTGCATTGTTATTTAATAAGGCTTTCTCATCTCTCCTTGCTATTCTCTGGAATTCTGCATATCTTTTCTTTTGCCTTTGCCATTCACTTCTTTTTTCAGCTATTTGAAAGGCCTCCTCTGACAACCATTTAGCCTTTTTGCATTTCTTTTTCTTAGGGATGGTTTTGATCACCACCTCCTATACAGTGTTACAAACCTCCATCCATAGTTCTTCAGGTACTCTGTCTATCAGATCTAATCCCATGAATCTGTTTGTCCTTGGACATATGTGTAATATCTGCTTAAAAACTCCTCTGCCTTAATTCTAACATCTAGATCTCTAGGGGCTGGTTTTCACTGATTATCTTTCTTTCTTCAGTATGGGTCACATTTATCTGTCTCCAATATGCTCAGTCATTTGAATTTCTTGGAGGACATGTTGTACAGAATCTGGATTCCATTGTGTCCCTTGGAAGAGTATTGATTTTTTTGTTTTAGCAGGTAGTTAACTTGACAGAACTCAGATTCTATACTCAATTAACCCTGCAGTAAGTAGCAGCCAAAATTTCTATTTAGTTCTTTTAGTCTGAACTGGTGGGAAACTGCCCTGTGAGTGCATGGCCAAGTTTGAGGAACCTGTGGGACATTCAGTCTGAGTACATATGAGTCTGGATTAGTGGAGAGAGAGCTGGGATGGAGATGTATAATGCAGAATCTCTGGTGGCTAAGTGATAGATGAGTCCATGGGTGTAGATGATATAACCAGATAACAGAGTAAGAAAACAATTGATAACAAGGCCCAGGAGTTAAAGGAAAACCGTTAAGAAATGAGTCACTTTAGGAGACTAAGAAACAGCCAGAAAAATTCAAGGCACACAAGGAGAGGTGGTATACAAAAAACAGGGGAGGAGAATTTCACGAATGAGTTAGTGGTCAGTAGATTCCAGTTCAGCAGAAAAAGCAAGCAAAGCAAGTACTAAGCAGGCATTGGATTTAACCACTAAGAGGTCTTCACCTCAGGGATCACAGTTTCAGTAGCATGGGGCATTGCTACATTGCAGTTTGAGGAGTGTGAGTGTGTGGTAGACTTCATCCTATGTTCCCTGTTAACAGTTCCTCTCAGTAATCATACCCCTGTCTAGTCACCTGGTCTTGAACCTGGTGAGCTCTGTATATAAGTTTAACTGATGGAATGCAAGAAGTGATGCTGCTTGACTTACAAGGTTAGGTCATAAGAAACTTTGCCACTTTCACTTTGGTCTTTTAGGGATATGAGCCTTCATCACCCTGTTAGAGAGACCACATGGAGAGATTGTGAGACAACATGGACAGAGCATGAAGCCTAGCTGCACCCAGGATTCCAGAAATCTCTACCAAGGCATCAGCCATAAAGGAAACCATCCTGGCTCAACCAGATCAACTTAGCCACCAGCTGGACATCACTAGGTGACTCCAGTAGATGCCATATGGAGCCGGAAGATTGTCCAGTAAGACTTGCTCAAATTTCTCATCCACCCAATCATGACAATAATAGAATGCTTGGGGTGGTTTATTAAACAGCAGTGTATAACTGGAACATTGGACATTGAATCCCTGATAGGTCAGTTGGTAAAGAATCTGCCTGCAATGCAGGTGATCCTTGTTCGATTCTTGGGTCAGGAAGATCCACTGCAGGAGGGATAGGATACCCACTCCAGTATTCTTGGGCTTCCCTTGTAGCTCAGCTGGTAAAAAATCCACCTGCAGTTGGGGAGATCTGGGTTCTATCCCTGGGTTGGGAAGATTCCCTGGAGAAGGAAATGGCCACGCACTCCAGTATTCTGGCCTGAAGAATTCCATGGACTATATAGAAGATTCCATGTCTGTCTCAAAGAGTCAAACATGACTGAGCGACTTTCACTTCACTTCATTTGGGCATTGAAATAATAAAGATTGTAAATGCATGTTATACTTCCAGTAAGCTTGGAAAGGGAAAGACCAGATGGCAGCTAGAAGGTCTCATAAGATTGTGGGCAGATTTTTTTTTTTAAAGGTGGTAGATATTTGAGAATGTTTGCATGTTTTGGTGGAAGGAGCTAGGAGACTGAGGAAGTTGAAGATACAGAAGAGAGGGGAGATGATTGATCTGTGAGATTTTGAGAAGGGCAGGGATGAGATCCAAAACTCAAGTAGAGGAGCTGATGTTAGGCATAAGGGTAGTGGGGCACTTTAGTCTCTAAAATAAGAGGTGTCTTCCCTCTTCTGGATGTTTAAAAATGTCAGGCTTTCTTATTACTGGAATTAAGAGAATATATGAAGGTTAGTTAGACAGTAATGGATCTCCCAAGCATTTTATGACTGTGGCACTTTCTTTGGCTTATTCACTTAACCCAGACCAGGAAATGACTAGAATTTCCATCCTTAGTTCTATTTTCCCTGTTAACTAAGAGTTTATTCTGTCTAATGAAAATGTTGTGAGCAGAAATAGGTATTGGGCTTGAGGATGGTAATGAAGATTTAGAAGAGCTGTTTTGAGAAGTGAGAGCGGGAACTGACTAAAATTTTGTGGATTTTGTGCCTGGTGGATTTCCATGCATTATTGGATTGAAAACCACAAAAATGAGAGAGCGCTGATCATTATACCTATGATATTTTCTTTAAGGATACACACACTGCAGCCCACTAGGCACCTTTGTCCATTGGATTCTCCAGGCAAGAATACTGGAGTGGATTGCCATGCCCTCCTCCAAGGAATCTTCCCTACCCAGGAATTGAACTTGACTCTCCTGTGTCCCCTGCGTTGGCAGGCAGTCTTTATCACTGAGCCATCTGGGAAGCCTGATATTTTAAAGTCATGGCATAATGAGAAAAGACTATCCTTGCATGGATTCAGAGCTGATGTCTTAGGTCAAGGTTTGGTGAGAGTATTGGTCAGAGAGGTTAAAGTGATTGATTATAAGATATAAAATAAAAAAATAAGGAAATGATAACCCATACTGGAAGAAAAATAAAGGGATCAAGGAGGTCTTGATAAGCTTGAAGAATTAGTACAGTGTGAATAAGAGAGAGAATGAGGTGAAGAGACAGAAGTAGACTAAACTGTTTCAAGGATAAAGAATTCTAGATGATCACAATGTTCAGGGTATGAACATGGAAGAAAGTCGTTGGAGGCAGACAAGAAAATCAAGAGAATGAGAGGCCAGGGTACTGCATGAGTGAAAACATGGAACTTAAGAAATTACTTTAGGTAATGGAAAAACTTGAGAGTGGAAAAGAAAACATTAATTGGGATGCCATATCCCTCAGTGAAGGTAAGGGAGTGAACAGAGTTCAGAAGCTGACATAATAAGAAGACTGTGATGTGGTTTACAGAGAAAAATGCATGTATTAGATAAGTTTCCTTCAGGCATGAGCTATGGTGATGTTGGCTGTCAGTTCAATTTCTTGATTTAACAATAAGGTAAATCAAGAAAAGGGAAGAGGAAATTTGCTGACCTATATGTGACACCATCCAGAAATCACGAAAATACTATCTGTTGTGTGCAATGAACCTATGGAAAAGATGGATAACTAGCTAAATTTGTGGATTTGTAAGATGGCAACCAAACTTTACAAAGCATAATAAACAATATTGTTTTGAGGCTGAGAGCCAAAGATATTTAAGATCTTGTTACTCAGGTCAGGAAAATGTTAGACCCTTCTCAGTATGATAAAGGAATAGTGCATATATAATTCATTATTTTAAGAACTATAAAATGAGATGTCTTTAAACAGAAATACAAATGTACCTGTGGCTAATTCTTGTTCATGATTGACAGTAAACCACAAAATTCAGTAAAGCAATTATCCTTCAATTTAAATAAATAAAATGGCAAAAAAAGATTATATGTTGATTGGTTGATGAGAATGTGACCAGGGGTTTGCAGGAACGTCACCCTGTATGTACACTAGGAGCAGTGGCTCAGTATCTGCTAGTTCGCTGTTTAAGATAATTCTATTGGATATAACTACCCCATATAATGAGAACTGATGTGTGTGTGTGTGTTGAAGTATTTTAATGCAAATTTCAGACATCCTAACATTTCCTTTGTAAATATTTCAGTGTGTTTCTCCAGCACAGTGATTTTCCAAGTGTGGTCTGAGGACCCTGGAGACACCTGACACCTGAAATCCATTCAAAGTGCCTAGGAATTCCTCCTTTTTCCCACTAGATATCTCCATAAGGTTAAATTTTCTTCATATATGTCAACCAAAATAACCAAAACCATACCACAGTGATGAAGCAAGTAAGAGTCTAGCTGTCTTATATTAAGGCAAACATTACAGAGCTTTTCAAAAAAGAAAACATTTCTAAATTATTTTTTATTTTGGAAAATAGTTATTTTAATAAAATGTATTGTTTATATTAACATGTAGTGGATTTATTGTTATTTTAATGAATTAATATTTTTAGATATTTTCAGGTTTTATTTTGAATATAGTAAATATTAATAGATCTGTAACCTACATAAGTAAAAGTCTTTAGAGTCCAAGAAAATAGTGAAAGTGAAAGTGAAGTCTCTCAGTCGTGTCCGACTCTGCGACCCCATGGACTGTAGCCTAACAGGCTCCTCTGTCCATGGGATTTTCCAGGCAAGAGTCCTGGAGTGGATTGCCATTTCCTTCTCCAAGAAAATAGTAGTGATCTCTTTTTACTCTGTTCACATTTTAAACTATATTATAAAAAAGCTGTCAGAATTTTTAAAAAGAAGCACTAGTGTACTTCCTTTGAACACGTTTGCAAAACTTGCCAGAAGGAAGAGGAAGTTTTAAACTACTCCAGCTATGCATGAAAAGGAACTAGCATGGAATGATTCTAGTAATTAAAGTCACCAAGGCTACTTTCAACTCTGGAAATCCCACAGCAACTTTTTAAAAAAGCTTTTTTGTTTTTAAATAATTATGGCCTCACAGGAAGTTGTAAAAGCAGTGCTTAGAGATCCATGTGCTCGTCATCAGATTTCCCCAATGATGGTATCTTCAGTTCAGTTCAGTTCAGTTCAGTCACTCAGTCGTGTCTGACTCTTTGCGACCCCATGAATCGCAGCACACCAGGCCTCCCTGTCCATCACTAACTCCCGGAGTTCACTCAGACTCACCTCCATCGAGTCCGTGATGCCATCCAGCCATCTCATCCTCTGTCGTCCCCTTCTCCTGTCCCCAATCCCTCCCAGCATCAGAGTCTTTTCCAATGAGTCAACTCTTCACATGAGGTGGCCAAAGTACTGGAGTTTCAGCTTTAGCATCATTCCTTCCAAGGAAATCATGTAACTGTAAAATGTCAAGTCCAGGAAATTGATATTGGTACAATAATGTTAATTAGATTATAGACCTTATTCATTTGTCGTCACTTTTTACATTCTTTAATTTTTGTGCGTGCATGTAGCTCTATACAGTTTTACCCCATGTATAGATTTGTATAACCACCACCACAGTCAATATATAAAACTGTTCATTTATCTCAGTTATTCCCTCATGGCTCAGACGGTAAAGAATTTGCCTGCAATCTAGGAGACCCAGGTAAGATCCCTGGATCAGGAAGATACCCTGGAGAAGGGAATGACAACCCACTTCAGCCTGGAGAATTTCATGGCAGAGGAGCCTGGCAGGCTACAGTCCATGGGGTCTCAAAGGGTCAAATAGGACTGAGTGACTAACACTTTCAGTTATCTCAAAAGTGCTCCCTTGTGCTACCCCTTTATATTCTCAGCCCCCAGCTCCATCCTTATACCCTGGCAACAATTAATCTCTTCTCAATCTCTATAGTTTGGCATTTATATAAATGGAACCCTATAATATGTAACCTTTGAGGATTGACTTTTTTCACTGAGTGAAATGCCCTTGGAGGTCCATCCTAGTCCCTATATTAATAGTTTGTTCCTTTTTATTGCTGAGTAGTATTCCACTGGATGGATATACCAGAGTTTATTTATCCAGTTGCTAATTGAAGGACATTTGGGTTGTTCCCTGCTTTTGCTATTATGAATAAAGCTGCTCTGATTATTCATATACAGGATTTTTAATCTTTTATTTTTAATTGGAAGGTAATTACTTTACAATATTATGATGGTTTCTGCCATACATCAACATGAATCAGCCATAGCTATGTATATGTCCCCTCCCTCTTTAACCTCTCTCCCACCTCCCTCCCCACCCCACCCCTCTAGGTTGTCACAGAGCACCTGATTTAAGCTCCCTGCATCATACAGCAAAATCCCACTGGCTATCTATTTTACATATGGTAATGTATATGTTTCAGTGCTACTTTCTCAAATCATCCCCCTTCTCTCTCCCTCACTGTGTCCAAAAGTCTGTTCTCTATGTCTGCATCTCCACTGCTGCCCTGTATATAGGTTTATCCGTACCATATTTCTAGATTTCATATATGTGTATTAATACATGATATTTGTCTTTCTCCTCCTTACTTACTTCACTTTGCATAATAGGTTCTAGGTTCATCCACCTCATTAGAACTGACTCAAGTGTGTTCTTTTTTATAGCTGAGTAATATTGCATTGTGTATACGCACCACAGCTTCTTCTCATTTCTCTGGGATAGATGCTCAAAAGTTTACTTGTGGGGTCATGGTAAATGCGTGTTTAGTTTTATAAGAAACTGCTAGGATGATTCCTAGAGCCTTACTACTTTACATTCCTAGCAGTATTGTATAGAAGATTCCATTTTCCACAGCTTTGCCAACATTTGGTATTACTATTTTATATTTTACCCATTCTAATGAGTACACTGCTGCTGCTACTGCTGCTAAGTCGCTTCAGTCGTGTCCGACTCTGTGCGACCCCATAGACGGCAGCCCACCAGGCTCTCCCGTCCCTGGGATTCTCCAGGCAAGAACACTGGAGTGGGTTGCCATTTCCTTAATTGTAGCTTATTGTGGTTTTTATTTGCATTACTCTAATTAGGTAATGATGTTGAACATCTTTTCATGTGCTACTTTGCCATCCATATGTCTTCTTTGGTGAGATTCTATTCATGTCTTTTGCTCATTTTCTTACTGTATCATTTGTTTTTTACTGTTGAGTTGTGAGAATTTGTTATATATTCTAGAAACCAATTATTTGTTGGGTATGAGGTTTGCAGATATTTTCTCCAAATCTGTTGCTTATCTTTTCATCCTCTTAACAGGCTTTATTACAGCACAAGAATTCTTAATTTTGGTGAAAGCCAATTAATATTTTTTTTCCTGTGTTGTTCAGTAACTTAAGTCATGCCCAGCTCTTTGCGACCCCATGGACTGCAGCATGCCAGGTTTCCCTGTACTTCACAGTCTCCCAGAGTTTGCTCAAACTCATGTCCATTGAGTCGATGATACATCCAACCATCTTATCCTCTGTCTTCCCCTTCTCCTCCTGTCCTCAAGCTTTGCCAGCGTCAGGGTTCTTTTCCAGTGAGTCAGCCCTTTGCATCAGGTGGCCAAAGTGTTGGAGCTTCAGCTTTAACCTCAGTCCTTCCAATGGAATATTCAGGGTTGACTTCCTTTAGGATCAACTGGTTTGATCTTGTAGTCCAGGGAACTCTCAAGAGTCTTCTCCAGCACCACAGTTCAAAAGCATCAATTCTTCAGTGCTCAGCCTTCTTTATGGTCCAACTCTCACATACATACATGACTACTGGAAAAACTATAGCTTTGCTGTTTGGACATTTGTCAGCAGAGTGATGTCTCTGCTTTTTAGAACACTGTCTAGGTTTCCAGAGCTTTTCTTCTGAGGACCAAACATCTTTTAATTTCATGGCTGCAGTCACCATTGGCAGTGATTTTGGAGCCCAAGAAAATAAAATCTGCCACTGTTTCCATTTTTTCCCTGTCTATTTGCCATGAAGTGATGGGACCAGATGCCATGATCTTAGTTTTTAGAATGTTGACCTTTAAGCCAGCTTTTTCACTCTCCTCTTTGACCTTCATCAAGAGGCTCTTTAGTTCTTCTTTGCTTTCTGCCATTAAAGTGGTGTCATCTGCATATCTGAGGTTATTGATATTTCTCCTGGCAATCTTGATTCAAGCTTGTGCTTTGTCCAGCCTGGCATTTTGCATGATACACTCTGCATATAAGTTTAATAAGCAGGGTGACAGGGTACAGCCTTGATATACTCATTTCCCAATTTTGAATCAGTCCATTTTTCCATGTCCAGTTCTAACTGTTGCTTCTTGACCTGCATACAGGTTTCTCAGGAGACAGGCAAGGTGGTCTGGTATTCCCATCACTTTAGTAATTTTCCACAGTTTGTTGTGATGTATGTTATGGTTTTTGGTGTCTAGTTCTTAGATCTTTTCAGCAAGATCGAGGTCCCAAAGATTTTCCTCATTTTTTCTGACTAAAAGTTTTATCAGTTCAGTTCAGTCGCTCAGTCGTGTCCGACTCTTTGCGATCCCATGAATTGCAGCACGCCAGGCCTCCCTGTCCATCACCATCTCCCGGAGTTCACTCAGACTCACATCCATCGAGTCCGTGATGCCATCTAGCCATCTCATCCTCGGTCGTCCCCTTCTCCTCCTGCCCCCAATCCCTCCCAGCATCAGAGTCTTTTCCAATGAGTCAACTCTTCACATGAGGTGGCCAAAGTACTGGAGCTTCAGCTTTAGCATCATTCCTTCCAAAGAAATCCCAGGGTTGATCTCCTTCAGAATGGACTGGTTGGATCTCCTTGCAGTCCAAGGGACTCTCAAGAGTCTTCTCCAACACCACAGTTCAAAAGCATCAATTCTTCGGCGCTCAGCCTTCTTCACAGTCCAACTCTCACATCCATACATGACCACAGGAAAAACCATAGCCTTGACTAGATGGACCTTAGTCAGCAAAGTAGTGTCTCTGCTTTTGAATATACTATCTAGGTTGGTCATAACTTTTCTTCCAAGGAGTAAGTGTCTTTTATAAAAGTTTTACAGTTTTATATTTTATACCTAAGTCCATGTTTTATTTTTAGTTAATTTTTGTATCTTATGCAAAGTTCAGGTTGAAGGTTTGTTTTTTGTTTTTGTTTTTGTTTTTGTTTTTTTGCCTGTGGATATTCCATTGTTCAAGCACCATTTTAAAAGAGGTATTCTTCTATTGAAATTTTTTACACCTTTGTCAAAAATCAGTCGGGTATATTTGTGTTGGTCTGTTTCTGGGTTTTTTCTTTGTTTCCTCTGACCTGTGTCTCTCATTCCTCTAATATCACACTGTCTCAATTTGCTATATCTATGTAATAAATCTTATCATTAGGTAGAGTGATTCTTCTCAGTTTATTCTTTTTCAGAATTGTTTTAGCTATCATAGTTACTTTGAATTTCCTCACAAAGTTTAGAATAAGCTTCTCTATATCTATGAAAAATCTTCCTGGGTGTATGTATGTGTGTACTCAGTCATATCCAACTCTTTTTGACCCCATGGACTGTAGTCTGCTAAACTCCTCTGTCCATGAGATTTCCCAGGCAAGAATACTGGAGTGGGTTGTCATTTCCTACTCCAGGGGACCTTCCCAACCCAGGGATTGAACCCACGTCTCTTGAGACTCCTGCATTGGCAGGCAGATTCTTTACCACTTGGCCAACTGGGAAGCCCTGTAAATGCTTTACAGGTATTTAATGTTCTAGTGAGTGCACTGTTGTTGTTGTTTTTTGGCTAAGTCGTGTCTGATTCTTTGTGACCCCATGGACTGCAGCCCGCCAGGCTCCTTTGTGCATGGTATTTCCCAGGCAAGAATACTGCAGTGCGTTTCCATTTCCTTCTCTAGAGGATCTTCATGACCCAGGGATGGAGCCCGCATCTCCTGCATTTCCTGCCTTAGCAGGCAGATTCTTTACCGCCAAGCTACTTGTACTAATTGTTTTAAACCTAAGAGATCACTTTGGGGAGAACTGATGTCTTTCCTATATTAAGTCTTCTAGTCAGTGAATGCTGCATGTCTCTTTGAAAGGTTGCTGCTGAACCACAAAAGACGCCAGGATTCTTGGCCTCTGGAGGAGAAGAATTAAATCTGGGGCTAGAGATTAGGCTTGATCACTCAGAGCTTTTGTGTAGTAAAGTTTTATTAAAGTATAAAGGAGATAGAGAAAGCTTCTGACATAGACATCAGAAGGGGGCAGAAAGAGTACCCCGCTGCTAGTCTTAGCTGGATATTATATAGCTACTAGCAGTCTGCTAATTAGAGAAAGGAAATGTCTCAAAACTCAGAGAATGTCACCAGGGCCCTCACCCACAACATGCATTGAGATAACATTGGCACCAGGTGAGTCATCCCGGACCATGAAACAATTGACATAAATCTTGAAGAAAGGCAGATTTCCAAACAAATATATAGTTTCATTAACATAGATTAGGAGAACAGTGTATGAGTATAACATACTGGTTTGTCAAGTCAGTTCTGAGCCTTTAGGTGGAACCAAATTGAAGACAGAGTCTAGGATAAATGCATAGTACATTAACATAGCTTAAGACAAACATTTCCGTAAGAAAAATGCATTGGTTAGCTCAAGGTTTGAGAAAAGTTAAGTTCAGGTGGAACCAGGTGTCATTATGGCAACACAGAATTTTAAGAAAAACCTCTTTTTAAATTTGTATAAAGAAGGGGGAAAATATAATATTAGTTTGTTTCCTCCTGCCATTTAAGAGAGAGAGAAAAAATGTCTGACACTTGCAGCTTATTTCCTCTGTTTGGAGACCCCTGGCCTTCCTATCTGTTATCCTCCATTCATTTAAATCTTTGCTTTTTTCCTTGCTTGCTTTCATCAATTCGGCAGGAAGGGATATAGTTATAAAACTGCTAGGTTCTCGGTGGCTTAAGATCTGTAAACCCTGCAGCCTTATTTGCCTCCTTTGTGGTGACAGCTCCCTCGTAAGGTCATGACAAGGATTTAAAGAGACATTGCAGGTGTAAGTCCTGCCTCTGACATGTTTATGTTCCTTCTTATTGATCCTGTTTTTAGCTTTTGGGCCTATCACATCCTGTCTGTGAACCCACATGGCAATAATAGTGGGACTGACTTCCAAAGGGTTGTTGTGAGAAAGTAATGTGAGAATTGAAGTAAAACACTGAAGGGACTGCCAGATACAGAGTAAGGGCACCATGAGCAGTGGCTGTATTAATATTATATGAATGTAGGGAGGTAAAACTGTAATTTCTCCCTGATAGTTTCACTGAAAGAAACTGTTGACAGATATCAAATATCTTGTCCAAAGACCTGCCAGCACAAGGCAGGTTGTAGGATCTTGCTGATGGTTTGGGAGAGTGTAGGAAGTTCATCTCAACACAGCAGACAACATGAAAAAAAATCTCAGAGCCAAGTGCCTCCTATGACCTGATTTTTATATGTTTTGTTTTTGTATAAAAGCAGATCTGGAAGAACATAGACCAGACTAGACTGTGGGGAATCAGATTAGCTTTCACTTTTACTTTGTTCCTTTCTGTATTTGAAAGCTGTTTTATGTTAATTGAGCATATGCTACACTGAACAATGTTAAAACAAATTATGTATTTAAAGGCCAGCCAATAAATTAGCCAATCAGCAAATTACACAAATGAATCTCAGGGCAGTTTCACTCACACTTCTCTTCCATTCAGCTTCCTGCCTGGCTCTTGAGCTCCTGGTCTCCTTGGTTTAGCAGCTCCCATTTCCCAGAGTTCCTTCTGCAAAGAAGTAAAGCTGCTATCTTCGTCTAGATCCAGGCTATCTCAGCTGGATCTTCACTCCCTTCTCCAGCTAAACAAGCATCCCTGCAGGTGTGTTCCTAAGCAAAGACAGTTCCTGTTCCAAGAGGAACTATTTGGTTAGCCCTTAAAGGATTTTTATTCTCACCCTCTACTACATGGGTAAAGGAGCCTAAAGCTACTGAGTTTAATAAAGTTCCCTGTGAAGAGGCTGAGAGAGAGGGCTTAGGTAATCCGTCTACAAGCTTGTTCAGAAAGTTTGGAGAGAAGCATTTGATGCAGTTGTAATGGTATTCTGTGGCACAGTGCTTAAAATGCACTGGGCACTCTTTAAAGCTTTGCAAATGCTCACACATTTAATTCTTACCACAACCCTTTGAGGGACTTCCTGTTATTACTCCAGTTTACCAGTGAGGAAGGTGAAGCACAGAGCACAAATTCATACAACTTGTAACAAAAAGAGCCAGGGTTTCAAGACTGCCCAAATCATGTCCCTCCTCTCTTGATCAAACTGCCCAACCCCTCCATAGGGAACCTGCCTGGCCACTTTTATACAAAGTACAATATTCAGATTGGAATCACAGTATCACTACTCAAAGAGCTCAGACAGTGCTCAATCACCTAGCCAGTACCCAACTCCCAAAAGCTAGATTCCAGAATATGGTTTAGTCAGTACAGTATAGCAACATGTCCTGCTTGAAACTAAATTTCTGATTATCTTCTTTTTCATCCATATGTTATTGAGGGTAGTTGCATTTTCACAAAAGGAGGATGTAGCATGGCCAAACAAAAAAGCCAAAAAAATTTCTCATTCCAGAAAATGCAAGTGAGATCATCCATTTTTTAATTTGAGTACCTCAAGATGTGATATTTAGCTAAGGTGATGGTAAAATGGTTGGAACTTGTGGATCTAGAAATCTGCAGAAACCTGTGACTGTCTTGAGGCTGAATTCTGCCATTGGTCTTCAGCCAGAGAAGTACCTGAAACTGCTGGAAATGGATAATTAAACATGTAGAACTGAATGATAATGAAAGATCTGAGTTTCAGCCAAGCTTGTAGAATACACCTCAAACAACACTCAAAAGCAAATTTAAAGCTAAAGAGTGTATATTTTAAATGAAGACTGCAAAAGAGACTGAAAGTATATGCAGCATATGTCCGATATAATAATTTAGTTACGGTATAAGGGAACATCTGGTAAAGATAAGAGTAGAAATCAAAGAAGTGGAAAACAAACAATAGAAAAGTCAGCTAAACCAAATTTGTCCAAAAGACTAGTAAACTTTTGGAAAAATCTACTGAGAATAAAGAGAAATTTTTAAAAAACATATTCCAAATGCCACTAGATTGTACACTTAAAATGGGAGATTTTATGTTATATGAATTTAACCCCAATAAAAAATATTCAGAATGGAAAAAGGGGAAATATAAGTATAGATAGAGTACAGAAGAATCATAGCATTTAATATGATATTTAGTAAGTGCTATAAAAATAACCCATTAAAAATATGAAGGATTATAGATGAATCAAGAGGCAAAAATGTTGATAATTCTTGAAGCTGGGTGATGGGAGATGGGGGTTCATTATACCATTCGATATACCTTTGTGTGTATTTGAAAAGTTCATTAAAGAAGTTTAGATACAACTCCCCAAACTATTTGAAAGTTTAGGTAATTTTGTGATTTCTTAGAAAGCTGAGTGCCAAAGAATTGATGCTTTTGAACTGTGGTGTTGGAGAAGACTCGAGAGTCCCTTGGACTGCAAGGAGATCCAACCAGTCCATTCTAAAGGAGATCGGTCCTGGGTGTTCTTTGGAAGGAATGATGCTAAAGCTGAAATTCAGTACTTTGGCCACCTCATGCGAAGAGTTGACTCATTGGAAAAGACTCTGATGCTGGGAGGGATTGGGGGCAGGAGGAGAAGGGGACGACAGAGGATGAGATGGCTGGATGGCATCACTGACTCGATGGACCTGAGTCTGAGTGAACTCTGGGAGATGGTGATGGACAGGGAGGCCTGGCGTGCTGCGATTCATGGGATCACAAAGAGTCGGACACGACTGAGCGACTGAACTGAACTGAGAGCTAATTGGCCTTTAAATATTACATGTTAAAGTCTATAGTAGGTCAGGGTTAAAGAGTCTTAGGGGCACATTAAGAAATGAGGAAAGCTGATGATTAAGATTCCGAAAACATCACATTATTACTTCACCACCAACTAGTCAAAAGCAAGTCATTGAGCTGTAGACCTTACACCAAGTGTTGCCTTTAACCATTCCCTGCAAGCCACTGGGACGTTCAGTCTTTGAGCATGAGCTGCCCGTTTTCCTTGCATGGTGCCCTGCAATAAACACTGTACTTGTTTCACAACCAGTGTTGGTAGATTGGCCTTGCTGAGTGAGTGAGAGGCAACAGAGACTCGAGTTTGGTATCATTAGTTCTGTTTAAATAATGTTAAAAAAAACAGTGTTGGAGATTCATATTTGAGTTGTAAAGCTCTAAAGAAAAGCCATAAAATAATAATTAATAATAAAAGTAATAGCTATAACTATCATAAGAGTGGTTTCCTTTAGGGGAAAGTCAACAGGTTGCGATTTTGCAGTGGCTCACAGGGATTTCAGGAGTTCTGCTAATGTTTTATTTCTTGATCTTTGTGGTGGTTTGCTGTACAATAATTTATTAAGGTGTATATTTACATTTTATGCTTTCTGTTTTTTCCCCCTTAAATAAGAATGTTTTAGAACCTGGAGATAATATTAGGATCTATATCAGGGTTTATTATGAGAATGAAATGAAACCATGTTGAGCTCTTAGAATATGCCTGGTACTGTGTAAGAGCTTAGTAAGTGTTAGCTATCTACAATAAAAGTTTGCTATTATTATTGTCTTATTATTGGTTCTCAATATTTCTCAGCTTGCTGTTAGTCTTTTATTTCTGCCAATGCTATCTTTTGTTATTGGCCTTTACTGTATAATTTCTTTCATCACTCCTAACCATAGAAAGTCTTCTGCAGTCCAGAGATTTAATAAATATTTATTTTCTTGCAGTTTTAAATGGTGTTGCTTTTGAACATTTGATTCTGTTCATTCCCTTCATAACAACAATGTATTATTAAAAATTAGTGCACACATACATAAAATCTGCATTTATTTCTCAAATTTATCTGGAATTCATATTTAATGTCATGGTAGAAAGTAAACAGATCTTTTTTCCAATCAGGTAATTAAGTCCCCCCAGTACCACTAATTGAACAATTCATCTCTCCCCAACTGACTTCTGTGGCTTTCACTTCTTGCATATGTTAAATTTACAACCGTTTGCACTTAAAACATAGAAATGGTATGTGACTGCAACTGAGGAGGGGGAGGGGATGTTGCCAGGCAGTTGCAACCTGGAGAGAAAGAGAAAGAAAGGGTAGAAAAGTCTTTTTTTGTGTCAAAGAAAGGTTCCTTAAAGATTCCATCCCTGAGTGTTACACACAAGCCACTTACTCTTATGACGTTTGGCTAATCACTTCCTGTGCGTAGACCTCAGTCTCCTCATGTGTCATGCACAGATAGTGACCGCATCTACATCATACAGGACAGTGCCTGAGAGCTAACGTGAATCAAGCTTTGGAATCAGCCAACCAAGAGTGTCATCCGCGGTTCATCATGAACTAGCTGCATGATCCTAGGTCATTTCCTACCTTTCCAGCTTGTTTCCTCATCTGAAATATGTGGTGTGCATGCATGCTCAGTTGCTCAGTTGTGTCCAACTCATTGTGACCCCAGGTTCCTCTGTCGATGGGATTCTCTAGGCAGGAATACAGGAATGGGTTGCCATTTCCTTCTCCAGAAATATGTGGCAGTTAATAGTAATTAATATTTATAGTAAATTAGAAATAGTGATAGCTACCCTCTGAGATTGCTATGAAGATTAAAGAGCTATATTCCATTAAAGGGCTTAGAACAGGAGTTCCTGACACCTAATATGCTTTTAGTAAGTCACAGTTGTGGTGATTTTAATTTCTGTCACTATTATTATGGAACAGTCAGGAAGAGAAAGAAGTTGCAGCAAAGAAGACTGAGAGGCATCAAAAAGATCTTAGAAGGGGAAACTATGAGACTGGGGTGTCAGAGAAGATCATATCTAGAAGGAGGGAGATAATGCAAAAGAAGGTATTTCAAAGGCTAGCATCTCCTGGCAAAACTCATTTCATCTTGCAGCATCTAATAAGATTAGGGAGAAAGAAAGGAAGAAAACCCATAATCTTAAATGAAACCTATCAGACAAAAAATTATCTAAAAGCTTTCTTTTCGCTATTACCCTCAGTCTGATCTGAATCCCCATGTCTCCCATGTATTCCAAACAGGGAAAATACATACGTCTTGCATAAAAGAAAAGCCAGTGTCATGTGAAATGAAATAAACTCACAGATTTGCATCATTTTGTAGAAATAAAATTTAAGACAATTTCAGCTTTAAATGACATAGAAGAGGATAGAAGCTGGAAGAAAGGGGGGATGAATTAGAGGTTATCAAAGAAGTGGTCTATACTGAATCCCCAAGCTAACTCCACTGTAAAGGAGGGCATTGGTTGGTGTAGCATTTATTTTTCTTTATACTCTGTCTGGTCCCAGAGAGAAATTATGACGACATAAACTTAATTTGTGTAAATCAGTCAACAAGTGATTATGGAGTAAAATTGAGAAAAGGTGAGTAGAAAGAGGAGTGATATTTTAATCTTGGATAAATAGGGGGCAGATTCCTTCCAAGGGCAGATTTAGAGGATAGGATGGAAGCTATAAACCTATAAGAGTCTGAGAATGTTGGGCTCCCCCATGGCTTTGGGAGCCTGATTGGAGCTACATCCTGCCCCGTGGTGGGGGAGGGTTCCCCTGTGTTTTCACATGCCCTGGCATCCAGATGGTTTTTCATCTTTCCCCAGTGATTTCAATTTCTTGGGTCAGAGGGAGGTTTGCTGGGAGTTCTTGGGCTTCTGGCGTCCCCTAGTATGTAGCTAGGGTGAAGCCAGAGTCGTCCCAAGCCTCCTGGTACTGAACTCTCATGAGCAGCTGCTTTCTCTGCAGTTGAGGGGGAGGCAGAGGGTAGTGTCAACCCAAAGGGTAGTCTTGTTGCCACAGGGTGTTGTTCAGAAGCATTAGTAGTAGCAATTTAAGGAATCTGCTCAGGGAAGGGAACACCACCCCTTCCCAAAGTGAACAGGAATGGAGCCCCTGAAATACAATACCCATTTCCTATTATTGCCCCCTCCCCTGTCTGTCATCAGATTTCTAAAGATGTATTAGCTAAGAAAGCACTGGGGCATTATTTTTAATATATATATATATTTTTTTTATTTATTTGGCTGTGCAAGGTCTTAGTTGCAGCACGCAGGATCTTTTAGTTGAGGCATGTGAACTCTTCGTTGTGGCATATGGGATATAGTTCCCTGACCAGGAATTGAAACCCAGGCCCCCTGCATTGGGAGCACAGAGTCTAAGCCACTGGACCACCAGGTAAGTCCAATGGACACAGATTTAGTTCAGTGCCATAGGTCAGTTGTGATAGGGGACTCTTTGGGAGATAGCTCCTTTCAGCTTACATTTTCCTCATCTGTAAATGAGGTTGATAAAACTCCACTTCACAGTATGAGTTCCCCCATTTATAGTTTCTGTATTTAGTTTTCTTATTATTTTCCTTCTGTATTCCTAAAAGTAATCTCACACAGAGACAGAAAACTTGATGCTTATAAATTGACATAGAAGTCCACAACATATATTGTTTGGTGAAAAATACACAGCATAGAACAACAGCTATATTTGATCACTTTTATCTGTATAGGCATATCTATCTTGGTACACAGGAATAGGGAGATATCTAGAAGGCATTCATGCAAGGACTGACAACGGTTATGCAAGGGTGGGGAGTTTCAGGTAATTTGTACTTCAGTTTTTGTAGTTTCCTTCGGTCCTTGAAGGTTTAACAATAACTTGTACTCCTTTCACAAAAGGGACAAAATCATCAAGGAAATAGACACACACATAGACCCTTAGGCAGATGGAGGGAGAATCAGGGACAGAGGTCAGGCTGTCGTCTTCATTTTGCTGGTATCTACAACCTCTTCTTCCCCAAAGAAAGCCACTTCGTGGATTAATTCATGCACATAGAAGCCTCCCCCAGCCTACCCTAGTTTTCCCCATCAGCAGTCTCTGAATACAGTTAAGTGTTCCCTTAGGGCTGGGTCTAGCACCTTACTGTGGCTCAGAGAGGTCACTGTGTTTGCCTGGGATCTCTTTTGATGTCTCCTTCTCTGTATGTGTCAGCTCTTGCAGGGTGATGATCAGCCTCAAAACACCTGGGCCTTGTTGCTCTTACTGTCACTGGTTTCCTTTGAGTGGCCCTCCTCACCACAGTATATTTTCTCTTCCTGGCTCTACGTATATCCCTAGGACCATCATTCTTATATGCAGAACCACCACTGGTAGAAGGAGATTGAGCTTGAGAATTGTTTAGGGAATCAATGACCAGTATTTGATCCTGAAGTCTGGCCCTGACCCTGAGGGGAGGGGCACCTATGGATGTAAGTGGAAGGTTCTGAGACTCCACCAGGATCACATCCTCATGTAAGTCATTATAAGGGTATCATCTACTTCTATCACATCACAATCAGCAGTGCTGATGGCTCTTGACTGGGGGCCCTGAAATGCCATGGGGCTTACTGCCCTCTCCATGATTAACTCAGATCTTTTGGGCCACTTCCGTTTCATAGAAGTATCATTCCAATCCTCTTCCTCCCTTATCGTCCTGATTAGCTACAGGCAATTGGGGAGACACTCCTGCTCATTTGCATACATCCTGAGAAGATTCTTCAGCCTGAAGAACAGGTCCCCATTCAGCTCAGCCCCTAAAAGGAGATGGTGCAGGCGTGTCTGATTTGCATCTTTCTCAGCTATGATCCCCGCCTGAATAGCATTCTGGAGCTGCACTTCTAAACGGATCACATAAAGGGAGGCTTTCTGAATCAAGAACGCAAAGGCCAATGCTGTAAAGAGCAATATTGCATGTGATAAGTGAACTCTGAGAATGTCAGTATTAATCTCCAGTGAGATTGCGAAAGGTCACAGCTTTGTTGATACGTGTGGTGCATTCAAACACAATGATGAGATTGCGCGCAAGAGTTGAGTGTTGACATTGCTAGAATTTTTTATCCAGCCTGAAAGCAAAAATGGGAGCTGGATTGGTGATTTTTAGACCTCAGAGAATAGACCGCATTTATTAGTCTAGGTACTACTGGACATGGTCAGCGAATCCCAATCCATCAAGTGTACATCGCGAGTAGCTCCATCTACCTCGGATCCCACGACAATGATGTCGCAATAATGCCAGTACTTGGATGCTAATCTCAAAAATGACAGAATGATCTCTGTTCATTCTCTAGGCAAACATTCAATATCACGGTAATCCGAGTCTATGCCCGCAACTAGTAAGCTGAAGAAGCTGAAGTTGAACGGTTTTCTATGAAGACCTACAAGAGCTTTTAGAACTAACACCAAAAAAGAATGTCCTTTTCATTATAGGGACTGAATGCAAAAGTAGGAAGTCAAGAAACACCTGGAGTAACAGGCAAATTTGGCCTTGGAAGCAGATGAAGTAGGGCAAAGACTAATAGAGTTTGCCAAGAAAAATGCACTGGTCATTGCAAACACTCTTCCAACAACACAAGAGAAACTCTACACAATGGACATCACCAGATGGTCAACACCGAAATCAGAATTGATTATATTCTTTGCAGCCAAAGATGGAGTAGCTCTATACAGTCAACAAAAACAAGACCAGGAGCTGACTGTGGCTCAGATCATGAACTCCTTATTGCCAAATTCAGACTCAATTGAAGAAAGTCGGGAAAACTGCTAGACTCATTCAGATATGACCTAAATCAAATTCCTTATGATTATACAGTGGAAGTGAAGAAATAGATTTATGGGCCTAGATCAGATAGATAGAGTGTCTGGTGAACTGCGGAATGAGTTTGTGACATTGTACAGGAGACAGGGTATCAAGACCATCCCCCATGGAAAAGAAATGCAAAAAAGCAAAATGGCTGTCTGTGGAGGCCTTACAAATAGCTGTGAAAAAGCTTACCATATGGAGTATCAAATAGTGAGAACTCATTGGAAGGAAACCACTGGAATGCAAAGCCTGGCATCACCGCCCATCAGTAGCACCTTGTGCAGGACACCTCTTCTAAACAACAAATAAAACAAAAATACCACACCAAAAACATCAGCAGACAGGATGACGACCTCACTCAGCCTTGCCATCAGAGAAAACAAACAAACAAAAACTGCAGCACAAATCTCACTCTCTATGAAGCTTATACAAACAACAGGACAATCTTAGGAGGGGCAGAAACACAAAGAAGAAAGAATTAACCTTGAAGCCGTGGAAAAAGGAGACCCCAAACCAATAAGTTAAAGAAAATAATGAAAGGCAGAGAAAATAGCTAGACATATGAAGGAACAAACTAGAAACACATAAGTCCAAACAAATGAAGAGGAAATAGGCAAACTACCTGAAAAAGAAATTCAGAATAATGATAGTAAAGATGGTCAAAACCTTGAAAAAGAAATGGAGAAAATCGCAAGAATCAATTAACAAAGGCCTAGAGCGAATTAAAGAATAAACATGCAGATACAAACAACACAATTACTGCGATTAAAAATACTCTGGAAGGAATTAATACAATGATCTGAAGCAGAAGAATGACTCAGTGAGCATGGAAGACAAAAGTGGTGGAAATAACTTTCTGAAGAGCAGAATAAAGTAAAAAATAGATAAAAAAAAATGAGGACAGTCTCAGAGACTTCTGGGACCATAATCAAATGTATCAACTTTCGATTTATAGGGGTGCCCAAAGAAGAAAAGAGAAAAAGAAAGGGTACGAGACAATTTTTGAAGAGATTATAGTTGAAAATTTCCCAACATAGAAAAGGAACATAGTCAATCAAGTTCGGAGGCACATAAGAGCCCCATATCAGGATAAACCCAAGAGAAACACGCCAAGACACACACTATTCAAACTAACAAAGACTAAACACGAAGGAAAGAATATTAAAAGCAGCAAGGTAGAAGCAAAAGTAACACACAAGGGAAACCCTATAAGCTTAATTAGCGTGATCTTTCAGCCAGAACTGCCACAGGCCTAGGAGGGAATGGCAGGATATATTTAAAGTACTGAATGGCACATATTACAACCAAGATTACTGTACCCAGCAAGGATCTCATTCAACTTGACGGAGAAATAAAAGGCTTTCAGACAAGCAAGAGTTAAAGAAAAATTCAGAGGCACCAAACCAGCTTCGTACGCAACAACATGTTAAACTGGGACTGATATAGTCAAGAAATAAAAG
>NW_017189517.1:37139402-37144871 GCF_001704415.2 Capra hircus | reverse complement strand
CTGTTTTGCACCTCACCTGTTTCAGGTCAGGGCATGGATCCCTCCATGGACATAAGGTATGCGCAGTTCTGACTAAACTCTACTTCTGAGCACTGAAATTAAGGGCTGCCATTTCTTGCAGCCTCAGTTGCAGGAGTCCGAGGAACCATATCCTCTCAAGCCACCAGCACCACAGGTACAGTCATCTGGCCTGAGGAGTTCCACACTCATGGATAAAAATCCTTACATCTTAGCACATCTGTGACACACTGGAAGACCCATCTATTCTTGCATTCATATATTTTGACAGCATTAGGAAGAAACTCTACATCACTCTTTGGGCTAAGCCTTAGGCCTCTCCAGAATAGAAACAAAGAAGTAAGATGTGGGAAGCCTTGGCTGTGCGTACATTGAGATGGTTAATCTTAAGAAGAGGTGAATCCTTCTCATAAGATTTCAACCTGCTAAAGTGTCCTATAAACGGTGATTTTTACAACATCATTTACTTGCTGTGAGCCTCTGTCCACACCTCTAGTTCCTGACCTTTTTTCATATATATTCTGCACTATGAAGCCAAAGATCTACAGTGAACTGTTGATACTCAATTCACATCCCCTAACCTCCCCTCCAACTCAGTCTTCATCTCTAATCTAATGAGGAAATCCCTCCACTCTTCCACTGAAATTTACCTTGCCAAAATCAACAGCCATCTTTCTGTCACATTATACATCATGAGTTATGAAAGGCTTGTTCAAATGGAAGCAGAGGTTTTCTTATCCAAGATGCAATTAATTTGCTTGTCTACAGGACAGGGATTACATTGAAACTGATACTATCAGTTACCTAAAATTTAGAATTGTAAAAACTTCTAAAGATCAAGTCAGACAATGGGGAAGTGTGAGCTACAGACAACAGTCTTTCAAAATGAAGTTTAAATTGTCCCCAACATATCTCACACTTTTGCATCATTGTAAAGGATTTTACAAATAGGTCTACAGCAGGATAAAACTCTTTTTTAGGGTCACCTCACTAGATTTCTGTCTTACCTGTCTTTTTCTCTTTCCTCAAGGTATTGTCCAATTATGGAATGAAATCATCTGAAATTACAATGCTGAGGTGCCATATGGTTCTTCAATTACACTTGTAGTTTCCTATTCGAGAGAAATAAATACATGTCAACATAAAAGCTTGTAGAAAAATCTTCATAAGACCATTTTTCATAATAGCCAAAAAGTGGAAACAAATGAAATGTCTATCAACTGATTGATCCACAAGTAAAATTGGCATAGGCCATACGACAAATCATGATTTAGCCATGAAATCAATGAAACACTGATCTATGGACAGCATATAAGGATCCTTGAAGCCCTTATACAAAGTGGACAAACTCATACATAAAAAGACCAAAGACAGCATAGGGTTCAAGGTACAGGAAATGGTCAAAATAGGCCAATCCATAGAGACAGAAAACAAATCAGTGTTTACCTGCGACAAAAGTATGGGTACATGTATTTTACTCTTTTCAAGGATTATGGGAATTTGGGGAACTACAGAGAGAAATCTAAAATTCAGTTTATGGTGATGGTTGCATGCATTTACTAAAAGTCATCACACAGTACTCTTAAAATGGATGAACTTCATTGCTTAAAATTTTTAGCCAAGGAAAGCTGTTTAAAAAAATGACATTGTATACTGTACAACATCTTCTTTTGTACCAGAGTAAGAAACAAATTTATTAAGAGTTTATTAAATTATTAAGATGGTGGAGTAGAAGGATGTGTGCTCATCTCCTGTGAGATCTCCAAAACTACAACTCACTGCTGATCAACCATCAACAGGATAATTGTTGGATTCCCAGCCAAAAAAAAAAGATACTCCACATGCAAGAGCAAAGGAGAAGCCCCAGCAAGATGGTGTAGGAGGGCTGAAATCACATTTAGAATCAAGCCCCATACCCCATCAGAGACACTCAGAAGGCTCAGGAAAAACCTTGTGCACACCAGGCCCAGAGGCCCCAGCAAGAGACTGAGCAGAACTTGTATATTGAAGTGTCTTCCTGCAGAGCAATGAGTCACTGTTGGCCTGCCGCCAGGGCCCAGGGGGCCTCTGGCGTGCAGCAGATTCTGGGTATGACCTAACCTTCTGGAGGAGGTTGCCATTAACCCCACCATAGGGAGCCTGCCAGAGACTGTACACAGGGCTGGGGCAAACCAGTCTCTTGGAGGTGCACAAACATAACCTTGCTGACACACCAGGACCAAGAAGTAAAGGAGCCAGTTGACCCACAAGAGACTGACCCAGGACCTCGCCCAGAGTGTCCAGGAGCTCCAGCTGGAGGTGTGGTCACGGTGTGGCCTGCTGAAGGTCAGGGGCCACTTGAGTGCCACAGTGCATGCATGGGAATTTTAATAAGAGGAGTCACCATTATTCTTTCATTATTTCCACCCATAGTTTATGCCTCAGGTCAAAACAAAGGGAGGGAACTACAGCCCCACTCACTCAAGAGAAAATTCTATTAAAGATTAAGTATTTACTGACCCGACCATCAGAAACAAGACCCATTTCCCCCTCAGTCAGTTCTCCCATCACGAAGCTTCCATAAGCCTGCTATTATCCTTTTCCACCCAGAAGCAGACAGAATGAAAACCACAATCACAAAAAACTGAACCAAACTGAATTCATGGACCATAGCCTTGTCTTGACCTCCAACGAAACTATGAGCCATGCTGATGTAGGGCCACCCATGTACCCGAAGATCGGTCATGGGCATGGAGGTTCTGACAAAACATCGTCATGGAGAAGGGAACGGACCACTTCAGTCTACCTAAACCCAGATGCAACAGTATGAAAAGGCAAAAAAGATATGGAACTAAAGATTGAACCCAGTCAGAGAGTGCCCCATATGCTAGAGATTCAGGAGAATACCCAAAAGAATTGAAGAACAGAGCCAAAGCACAAAACAAACACCCAGTTGTGGATGGTGGGAGAGAAATGGTGATCGTGGAGCAAGCCTGATGCTGTAAAGACAGTGTTACCATAGCAACACTGTAATGTTAGCTTCATGAATCAGGCAAATTGGAGTGCCGTCAACAGGATGATGGCAAGTGAGCTGAACATCGACATTTTAGAATAGTGAAATAGAAATGGACTAGGAAGGGTGAATTACTCAAATGACCATTTATACTACTACTGTGGGCAAGAATCCCTCAGAAGAAAGGAGTAGCCCTGATACGTCAACAAAAGAGTGACAAGCCAGTACTTGGCCGCAGTCTTAAAAACAAGAGAACAATCCTGTTCATTTGCAAGGAAACCATTAAAAATCACAGTAATCCACAGGTCTATGTCCAACCACTAACACAAAGAAGCGAAGTTGAACAGGTCTATGAAGACTCCGACAAGACCTTCTAGAAACTAACACCCAAATATGTCCTTTTCCATCACAAGGGACTGGGAATGCAAAGTAGGAAGTCAGAGATAACCTGGGGAGTAATAGCAAGTTTGGCTTTGAAGGACAGAATGAAACAGGCGCAAAAGTTTAAAGAGTTTTGCAAGAGAACAACACCTGGCATAGCAAACACCCTCTTCAACACACAAGAGAGACGTCTATCACACAAGACCATCACCAGATGGTCAATACCGAAATCAGAACTTTGATATACCTTGCAGTCAAAGAATGGAGAAGCACTATACAGTCAGCAAAAACAAGACCAGGAGCAGACTGCTGGCTCAGATCATGACTCCTTTTGCAATTCAGATTTAAATTGAAGAAAACGTAGCGGGAGAACACTAGCATTCACGGTATGACAAAATCAAATCCCTGATTGCCATTTTACAGTGGAGTGAGAAATAGACTCAAGTTGAGATCTGATCTGAAGACAGTGCCTGAAGAAGTATGGATGAGGTTTTGTGAACATTGTACAGCGAGGCATTGGTAAGACCATCGCAAGGAAAATAAAAAGGAAAAAGAGTTAGTCGAGGAGCCTTACAAATAGCCTGAAAATAGAAGAGAAGTGAAGGCAAAGGAGAAGAGAAAGGTTATACCATACTGAGAAGCAGGCGTTCCAAAGAATAAACAAGTAGATATAAAAGACTTCCTCAGTGATCAATGCAAAGAATAGAGGAAAAAATAGAATAGCGGAATGACTAGAGATCCTTTCAAGAAAATTGAGAGAGCCAAGGAACATGTTCATAGCAAGAGATGGCTCGATATAAGCACAGGAAATTGGTATGAGATCTAACAGCAAAGCAGAAGATATTAAGAAAGTAGGCAAGAATACACAGAGAGAAGTCTACAAAAAAAGATCTTTCATGACCCAAATAGGCACGATGGTGTCGACCACTCCACCATGGAGCCAGACATCGGTCTGGAGCCTTGGCGAGTCAAGGTGGGCCTTTGGGAAGCATCACTCTGAACAAAGCTAGTGGAGGTGATGGGATTCTACCTGAGTTGTATTTCAAATCATTAAAGAGTGATGCTGTGAAAGTGCGTGCCACTCAATACGCTGGCAATTTTGCAAAACTCACATGGCCATGGGACTGAAAATGACAGTTTTCATTCCAATCCAAAGAAAGGCAATACAAAGAATGTTCAAACTCCACACAATTCACTCATCTCACATGCTAGCAAAAGTAACTGCTCAAACATTCTCCCAATCCAGGCTTCATAACAGTCATAAACTGTGAGCTATCCAACTGCTTCCAAGCTGGCATTTAGCCAAAGGCCAAGAAGGAATTTAAGAGATCAAATTGCCAACATCATAGTTAAACAGCAAGAGAGTTCAGAAAAACATCTATTTCTTGTCTTTAATTGACCATGCAATAGCCTTTGACTGTGTGGATCACAATAAACTGTGAAAATTCTTAAGAGAGTGGGAATACAGACCACCTTCTGCTCCTTGAGAAACTTATGCAGGTCAAGAAGCAACAGTTAGAACTGGACATGGAACAAAGACAGTTCAAATACTCAAAGGAGTACATCAAGGCTGTATTCATTTCACCCTGCTTATTTAACTTTATGCAGAGACATCTGGCGAAATGCAGGCTGAATGAAGCTCAAGCTGGAATCAAACTTGCAGAAGAAATACCAATAACCTCAGATGTGCAGATGACACCACAGTTATGTGTCGAACTAGAAAATAACAGAGAAATTGGATTAGGACTAAAAAATAACTGTGGTGCATGCGAAGTTGTGAACAAATTCTTGGACAAAGATCCAAATAGACCAAATAACTGACAAAAAGCTCAGCTTCTCTGTTCACAACTGCCAAAACAAATTTCGGAGACAGAGTTTTGGGTGAAGTAGAAAGGGAGAGCTTTATTCCTCTGCTAGGCAAAGGGGGACCCAGCGGGCTAATGCCCTCAAGATGGGTAGATGCATGACAAGTTTTATAGTAAACAGAGGGCGTGATCAGTTCCTGCGACACTCTTCTGATGGGTTCGCGTGGTAAAGTAACATAAGCATCAGCATCATCAGTCGTTGAGGTTTAACTG